>NW_023255111.1:415686-454019 GCF_002007445.2 Ailuropoda melanoleuca
AAAGCATCAAACTTTACATCGGAATCTGGGGATGTACTGTATGGTGATTAACATAATATAATAAAAAAAATGAAGAAACCAAGGTTTGAAGAGATGAAGTGATTGCTGAAGGTCACATAGAGCCAGAACCAAAACCCAAGTAGTTTTACTCTAGAACCAGTGCCGTTAACCTCTGCTCTCCACAGCACATCCTCATGCCCCACAGGGTGAAAGAACATCCAAGGTACAGCAAGGCATAGAACAGTGTATATATTACTATAAAAAGAGAAAAATTAATATATCCATATATACTTATATATCCATAGAACATATCTGTGGAAGGACTCACTGGAGGCCTCTGCAGAAGCAGCCAAGTGGCTGGACGGGAGGGGCAGGAGGGATACTTTTCACTGTGCACCCACTTATATCTTTTGGATTTTGACCATGTGAATGTATTTCCATTCAAGAATAAAATAATGAAAAAATGAGGTGTCCAGGGTCAAGAGAGCTGCGGAAACTCTGCGGCTGCTTCTTGGAAGGACTTTGGCAGCTAACCCTTCCCTACCCACACTTTGGGCTCTCAAACTTGAAGAACAGAAGGTGTCTCTCTCATTTTCCCTCTAGTTTCCCCACCTCAGAAACTATCTAATCCCCCAGAAAGGACAGTGCCATAGTTATCCTATAGGTTTTAGCAGCACAAATGAAAAACACCACTTTCAATTAGGCTCCTACAGCTAATCAGGGGGCCATAGGAAAATAACATATTAGCAGCAGGACAGATGAAGAAAGACTCAAAAGGAAAATGTCTAGCACCCAAGGGATGAGCTCCACAGATTATTCCATCTCCTTCCTCTCACCAGTCTCAATGTATCTTTCCTGGGCTCAGAAAGGCAAAAATGAACAAGCTAGAAAGGTTCCAGGAAATCTGGCCCAGCTCAAGAGTCTGTGGTGTACAAGGAAAAACACTAAGTGAGAAAAAGTCAGCCCAGCTGAGATTCAATGTCCACATCAAGGCCAGGTATGAATCATCCAAGACGGTCTCAAGGAACTTTCCCAGCTTTGGTTCTTGGATTTCCACTATCTTATCCCTCAAGAGTTGGCAAAATACTCGACAGATCAAGACCCTCAAACATTTTCTCAGATACCTTTTGACCTAAACCCTTATGCAGGTCAGCTGCACAAAGCTTCTGTACCCAGGAAGCTGTGAGGAGGTGGGGGTAGCCAAGGTGGATCAAGTGCCTTCAGAGACCCTTCTGAAATAGCTTAAACGGGCAGCACAATTCCCTCTCACAACAGCTTAGCATTTTCTCCAGTGCTTCACTGCTTCCACCACGAAGGAGAAGAGCAGGGCATGAGCTGCTACAAGGGATGAAAGGTCAGTCAGTGTGTCTCTCCTGGGCAAGCAGGGTACTGCTGGGGAAGGCTGGGCCCCAGATTACCCCCCCTTCCTTGCTCTGTATCAGAGACAAACCTAAGTTTTTAACATATATTAACTTAAGCCGCCACTGGCAGCTTCCTTTAGTGCTGGAATTCTGGCTGGTAGCTTGAGGCTACAGAAAGAAAACTAAATAGATCTGAAAGCATGGTTTCTAATCCTGAATCCACCACTGCCTAATCCTACATCCTCAGGCTGGCCCCTCCTTTCTCTGGGCTTCAGTATCCCCATCTTTAAAATGGAGCTAATACTGGCTTAAAAGCAGGGAGATCGGTAGGAGAAGGAAGGGAAGAATGAAGGGGTGGTAAACAGAAGGGGGAATGAACCATGACAGACTATGGACGCTGGGAAACAAACTGAGGGCTTCAGAGGGGAGGGGGGTAGGGGACTGGGATAGGCTGGTGACGGGTATTAAGGAGGGCACATATTGCATGGTGCGCTGGGTGTTATATGCAAATAATGAATCATGGAACATTGCATCAAAAAAAAAAAAAAGGATAGAGGAAAGGAGTGAGAAATAAAGCAAAGACAAGCTCCTGAATTACCTCTAAACTCCCTGTAATAATGACCTGGATGGATTCCTCACAATCCAAACAGCAGCAAAACATGTTCAACATTTTACAAGGCACTTTTCTCATACTTTGCCATGATGAATTCTTGCGCCCAACAATCCTGAGATTTACAGTTAAGCCCATTTTAAAGACCAGAAAACTGAGGCTTAGAAGAACTTTGCCCACAATGTATGGGGTGTGGAGAAATCTGAACTTGAGCTACATAGTGTAGTTCCTGACCCATCCCCTTCAACAAAGCAGGTGAAATGACCCTGAACACAAAATGGAATAAGGCACTCTCCCGGGGTCAGAACTGCCATTCCAAGTTGCTTTCTCTGGCAGGTGGCAGGTATAGATGGTCTGACCTTGCTTTTCCTAGTTTAGGAAGAAGTCCTTGATCCTGATGTCCTCCACTTTTCCTCACTGCCTAGGGTTCCCAAGGAGCCAAAACTATATGATCACCTAAATGTTGCAAACCTGTTTTCTGGGAAAGGATTGACCTAGCATTGAAAAGCATCTGTAAGGGTGAGGGTGACCTCAGCATGACTTTGCCCAACCTGACACCATGAGGTTTCCTTCCCTTGACCCCCTTTTCTTTTTATGGCTACTGTGATAGGGATCAGGCCTGATTGTTGCTGGGCGAGACTAGCTTAGGGATGGGGGTACAGCTTTGTGGGTGAAGAATAAGTACATCTGCAAAGCATTTTCTCAGCTCTTCATCTATCTGAGTCTTGCAAGCATACGGCTATTTTGCCTACAGACCAAATAAGACCCAGACAGAGGAGGGAAACCTGACTGAGGCACACCCTAAGGTGCATAATAGTAACTGAAATTCATGTTTCTTGATCTCAAGTCCAAAGCTGAGAAATGAGCATAAGGCTGTCACAGTCAACAGTATCCTGCTCAGGCTCTGAGGTTGCAGCTCTGAGGTCTGCCAGGGCAAACCTGGCAAACTCTAGCTACCTGTTCACTGCTTCATACCCTTCAATCCAGACCTAGTCTAGGGTTCTCTCCCTCCAGCTCCAGCCTTTGGTTACTAAAGGCCAGAAATGCCTCCCTAGGACATCCCGACCTGGTTTCCAGCTTGAGAAACTCTTAAAATAGCAGGTCCTCATTAGTGGGGCCAGATGGCTCAAGCTGTTATGCCTAGGGGCAGGGCTGTGGTCATTAAGAATGCAGCTATTCAGGAGGCCTGAGGTGATCTCCGAAAATGGTCCACTATTCATTTGACCCAGAAAACCCTAAAAAAATCACACAAAGCAAGAGGTTCAAATCTTTGTGTTCACTTCAAGAACGCGTGTGAAACTACCCAGGTCATCAAGGATATGTGTATCTGAAAAGTAACCAAGTATCTGAAGGATGTCACTTTGCAGAAGCAATGTGTGCCATTCCATTGCTTCAGTGGTGGGTTGGTAGGTCAGGTGTGCCCAGAAGAAAAAGATATCCCAGAAGAAACTGAAGAGACAAAAACTTATGGTCTGCGAGTAAATAGTAAGTTCTGCATAAAAAAATGCAAATAAAAGTTAAAAAAAAAGAATGTGGTAGTTCTCTTTACCCATCCTTGACCCAGGAGAAGTTGGGGCTCTGTGCTCCCCTTATTCATCCTCCCACGCACTCCTTAGATATACTTGCTCTGGTCCAAGTTGTTACTTCATTCCCAAGAAAAAAAAATAACTTTAATATTCAGTTACTTTAGGTTTTCTAGGACATTATTCACAATCAAATCATTCCATAGTGGTTTGTAAGTAGATTGGGGGATGGAGGAGCAGGCTCAAGCTTTCTGCATTGAGCAATGTCAATTTATCTTCTCCATTCTTCTCCATCTGCTTATTAGCTCAACATCTGAGGTCTCAGTTGTAAATTTTGTTTGCCTTGAAGATCCTACTATAACACATGCCTAACACATGCCATCTTGAGTATCCATTTTATTCCTGAGCTCACTGCCCTCTGAAGCCTGATTTCGGGGATAAAGGAAGAGAGAGCCAGAGCAAACTGATAAAGGCCCACCAGATGGGGCCAGTGCCCTGTTGTTTCCGCTTGTAAAACTGGGACCGCAAGCTGGTCCTAAGGGGTAGCATATGTTCTGGATCAGAGTGTGTCCCACAGGGATGTATGGGGCATGTGAGTGTGTACCAGAGGTGTGTTCCAATGTGTCTCAAGGGGAAAGGATGGTTTGTCCAAGTAAGTCGTTAAAAATGTATATCAGGGATATGAGTGTATGTCATGGGGATAGGAGCATATCTGAATGTGCATCTCAGTATGCCCTATGTGTATTTGAGTGTGCAGTTGTGCTTTATATGCATGCATGTGTATCCACACATACAAATTTACATAAGCATCCATCACGTGTGTCTTTGTATGTATACCCTGCCTGTAGAGAGTATGCCCAAGTGTGAGTGTGCCCCATGGTTAACAGAATGCATGTGCTCCAAGCATGTCAATGTGAAAGTGTACTCCAAGTGTGCATCCCATGCGTATCCCAAATATACCTCACAGAAACAAAACCTCCAAACTGAACATGAAGGGTCATAGAATCTAGGGTCACCCTTCTGCACTTGGCAAGGCCTCTCATGCATCCCTGGGTGATATGATATTTGAATGGACATACCAGGTCAAATAGATGTATCTGAATTGCCAATTAGGTCAATGCCAACCTAGCCAGAATTATCTAGTGGCATCTGTCTGGTTTTACCTGATACTGACTAACTTTTATAACAAGACCTAGATAGAAGCAAAGTACAGAAGGCATCTTTAGAACAATCTCCCTGCCCAAGGCCACTTGGTATGGGTGGGTTGATAACAGCTAACTACATGCTAAGCTCTTCCTTGCACACCACTGCTTTTAAGAGGCAGCACTGATCTGAGTCAATATGAGCAATTTTCTGAGTTTCAATTTCCTTAGTCATAAAATGGGAAATAATCCTGGACTTGCTCACCTCATTGGGTTGTGCAGAAAAGGCCAATGTGGCAGGACCATACCATAGTACTTATCTTCTTGCCCTGCCCCCTGGAGCAATGAGGATTTTCCAAAGAAAATGATGCAGACAAAGGTGAAGAGTGTTGATTTGTTCTAAGTAGGTCATTTGTCAGAAGCCTGAAATTTCTAACAGAACTCTTAATCATATCATGAAAACCCAGTAATGCTCATCACAAATCCTAGCCAAGAACCTGGGGGCCAAGAATTGATTTTTAATTGCCAAGTGCCTAGATGGTTCTGGCCTGATGGACTTGAGGAGGCACTAAATAAAAACACAGTTAATTCTGGCTTTCTTCCAAGCTCCTCTTTTAGCTTTGCAGGAGACAGGGAGAGAGAACTCTCGTCTGCTATTCATAGCAATATGTGTGTGGCCTGGTGGGGGAGATGGAGCTGAGGGTAAATAAAAGAAAGCTTCCTAAAAAAAATAGCTTTCCAGTAAGGACCCAAGACATGAGCCAGGTCATAGGACTTTTATATTTTTAAGGGAGGGAAGTAAAAGAGAGTCCTTCATGCTGTGATGGAGAAATAAGGCAAAAAGACAATGGTATTTGTTCAAGGTCACACAGTGACTGAGTTCTTATTTTCAGCCCCTCTTAATTCATGTGTATGTCTTTCATTAACAAAACCTTTACAAAGGGCTACTGAGTATCAGTTCCCTCCATTATAGCAGTCACGCAGAGAGATTTCTGACCCAGAGAGTTCTCAGGGATTTTCAGCCCCAATTAACAGAAAAGAAAACTAACTCAGAGAGGCTAAGCATTTTGCCCAAGGTCACAGAGCTAAATGACAGATTAATAGTTCAGTGATCCTTTGCTTCCCATCATACCATACAGGTTTCCCACACCATCCTTGAAAGGCGAGAGCAGCTTGTAATTCACGGGTCCAGGAACTCACATCCTTGCTAGGCAATGTTGTAGTTCTGATACTACTACAAACATACTGTGTTTCCTTGGGAGAGTCCTTTCTCCTTCTGGGCCTAGTTTCCCAGCTTCCACAATGAGGCAATTAGATTGAGAACGCTGCAATACCCCTTTTCTAGAAAATATAGCTGTCTGGAATGGCTTTAAATGGCACTATAACTTCCAGAGCTTGAGCTCAGATCAGTTATATGACAACAGATCTTTGAGCCTCATTTTTATCATCTGTAAAATGATAATCCTGCCCTTCCTACTGCACAGGACCACCGAGAAGATCAAGTGAGATAATTTGTAAAACCCAATGAGCAGTGTAAAACAATGATCAAGAGGGAAAGTCAAGAATCAAGTGAGCATCACTAGCATCACTAGCCCCAGTTGCCTTTCGCTAAATCCAAGTACAGAAAGTGTCTAATAAATTCTGTCCAATAAATCTTCCTGAGCCCTCCTGTGTAGTTCAACCTAGACTCTTAAAGATAAGCACCTCACTGGTTGCAAGTGCAAAAGAAATTAATAAGTCCCACCACTCCCTTTGGGCCCTAAGCACAAAGCAGTCTCATAATTTTGCCTTTGTTCTGAGCCCTCCCACTATTCTAGGTCTACCACAGCCTCTCCTAGGGCTGCCTGGCTCTCCGGTGCCCGCCTCTTTCCCAATACCACAGCATCCACTACTGCCCAGCTCTCCTGCCAACCAGCAGGGTTCACAGAGGGAGGAGGAAGGAAGACAGTGGGCGGAGGAGAGGCTGTGGGAGGTACAGCTAAAAGTAGCTGCTGTCTTTAGGCACCACATTCTGAGGGGGTGGAGGGTGGGCTCTTAGCACATCCTTCCTGCAGCCAGCTGGGCATGGAGGTGCATCGCTCCCCCTCCTCTAATGAAGGCAGGCAGGCAGAGAGATCAGAGCTGCCAGAGCTATTTCCAGAGCTGGCTATGGATATGCAGTGCTAGCCTCTTCTGGGCCCTGAGGGTAGACGGTTGCACAACACAGGGCTGCATCCAGGGCTCCCTCCCTCAGGAAAACTAATGTAGTCTGCAGATTTTAGGATTCCTCATCCCTCATCTCAGTGCCTGGCACCCCAAGGGCTGCTGACAGACCTGCTCCCCTCCAGGAGGTTACATAATGCTACTGTTCTCCCAGTTTCTCTGTCAGCTTGCTTTCTCCAGCCACACTTGAGAGTGCATTCAGGTCTCTGATCCAGCCAAAGGAGCACTGAGCCAGCACCCTATAGCAGAGGTAGCACGTTACAGAGGATAAAGGCCTGATTTGAAGAGTCAGGATCCCAGGCCCATCACTGAAACCTTGGACAAGTCCCTTTTCCCTTAGTTGTCTCACTTGTAAAATAGGAAACAGAAAGGGGAGAGGCATGTTGCAGGTCTCCAAGGTATTCTTATCTCTGCCTGAACCCCTTCTCCCACCTAAGGCTGTTCTATCTTCCAAGCAGTCTGCCTGCACTGGGCAAAACCATCCCCACTCTCCTAATCCCAATTCCAGTAATGACTGAGGTCTACACTGGCAAGATAATTACCTGAAATTCTAGACTCTGTCCCCCACCTCTGTCCGAGGCCCATTTCAACCATACTAGCTCTGCTTTTTCCTATTCTATATAGACGCTTCTGGCTCAAATTTCATTTGAGAACATGGATCTTCTATTGAATCCACTCCTCATTTTAATGACATGGAAACTGAGGCCTAGTGGGGAAGGGCCTTGATCAAGTTCTGGCAGCAAGGTAGGAACAGAGCCATGGCTTTCTTCCAGGAGCCCCAAGGCCACTTTCAGTGTTTTTATTTCCTACTGAAGGTCCGCCTTCCATACACTGTGTCTCTGCTATGGATGCATAACTTTCCCTCTCCTCTGCTAACAACTCTTGACCTTGATGCTCAAAGACCAAATGGCCAATTTTTGTCAGGGGGAAATGAGCACAGAAGAATGATAAGAGCAAGAAAGAACTTACCTCGAAAACACATCCCTCCCTTAATGTTTCCTTTTCCTCCAGGTTGGCCCTTTTCCCCTTTCTTCTAAGCTTCTTCCTGAGTTCTGCTCTACGTTAGTGGAACCCCTTCAATTCTGAGTCATGACCACATTCTGACTAGGGTCCACTATGTAGGCTACACTGGAAGAACTGCAGGATATGGTGTAAAAAGGCCTGGATTCCAGGTCAAGAACTACCACTTCCTGAACTGTGTGACCTTGAGTAAGTCACTTAATCTCTTTATGCCTCAGTTTCATCAAATACTTCCAGGTTTTGGAAGTAGTCAATGAAATAACTGGGGAACTTTATTTGCTACAATTCTTATTAACAGTATTGGTATTAACTAAATAAATGGCTACTTAAAACACCACAGGAAGGGGTTCTGGGCTGCCAAAACAGCCAGCCCCTTTTACCCTTTCCAAGACCTATGAGAGTGGTATTTTATCTATACGAGGCAGTTCTCAATTATCCATGCAACGTGTTTTTTTAATGACTGCTAAATCTCAAACTGCCATGCCATTGCCACTCAGCTCACCGTAGGGCTCCCTTCCCTGCTGGCAGCCACTGTGTGCTCAATGAATACAACCTATAGTTGAGTGTTTTAGAAGAAACTTCAGCCAAATATAACTAGGAAGGCAAGTCTATTACCCGCAAAATCATGTTATGCATTCCAAACTTGCTAAAAAGGTATCTGTGGACTACTGGTGGTTTTGAATAATAATATTCTTAAACATTTTGATCATTTTTATTAATCACAAAATAAGCATGCATTATTAGAGCCAGAAGAAATCTTTGAAGCTATCTAATCCTCCTAATCTTATTTGCAGATGAGGAATTTCAGAGGAGGGGGGTAGTAATTTACCCAAGGTCACCCAGAAAATGAACGGAATCTTCCCCACTATTAGAGCTAACACACAAGGACTGACTCTTTTTCCTGAACGGTACAAACCATTTCACAGCTGATAATTTTAAATCCAAATAGGTCCCCAGACTACTACTCACTCTCTATCTAGGGTTGAGCCCTTTTTAGAGTGGGCACTAGCCCCTCAAATTTGTCAAGGCCCCCACAGTCCTAGAATAAAATCTCACCATCTGTGAAGCCTGACTATTCACATGTGTGATAAGCTAGATTCAGGCTGATCTGACATTTCCTTTTAACATAGCAGTCATTCTCATCCCTGACTGAACATTCCTGTCACCTCATGGAGCTTTTAAAAAATATTGATGCCAGGGCCTCACCAGATCTCCCCCAGAAATTCTGGGAATTGTTAGTCTTGTTAACTTCTCAGGTGACTCCAATGTGCAGCCAGGGCTGAGAACCACAGGTTAATAGAAACAATTCAACCTGGGAAGTCATCAGAGAGGGAGACAAACCGTGAGAGACTCTTAACTATAGGGAAAAAAACTGAGGTTTGCTTGAGGGGAGGTTGGTGGGAGGATGGGGTAATTGGGTGATGGGCATTAAGGAGGGCACATGAGGGTTGAGCACTGGGTGTTATATACAACTGATGAATTATTGAACTCTACATCTGAAACTAATGATGTACTATATTTGGCTAATAGAATTTAGATAAAATAAAATGTTAATATAATATATAAATATATAAATAATATATAATATATAAAGAAAGAAAAGAAAAAAAAAAGAAACAATTCAGCCAACCAAATGAAACATGCACATTTTCCTGAACTTTCTGAAAACCAAATATATTCTGTTTTAAAGCTACATCTATGATGCCCTGTTTTTCCAAAAGGGGGAAAAGAAAGTGATGGTACACAGAATCTACATTTGTGGCACTGGCCCTCAGCAAATCCTGGACCCAGTTAAGAAAAACATAGTTAAAAAGAAAAAAAGAAACATACAGTTTATGGGTATTAAAAGAAAATAGAGAACTCTGGAGCCTGCAATAGGATTTACCAGGATTAAGATGCCAAGTGATTCATACTCCTTTTTCTGATGAGGTCACTGGCTTGGTAGGTGATTACCATGAACCTAGCATACCTCTTGATGACTACAAGGCATACAACAAATCTATCATGACACATTATCCTCATTAACATGGTGGTAGGATAAATGATGGTAAAGTCCAGTGGATTCTGTCTGGCTGACCAGATACACACAAAAATTAATGGACTGTAACTCCAAGAAGGAGCTCTGGTGAAATTAACCCCATCATATTGAACATCTCTTTGAATCACCAATTTGGATGGTACTTTTTCTGTTTCCAAATAATGCAATGCTAGAAGAAACTGATAATCTGTTTCATGGCATAAAGAAAAAGAAATTAGCCTCCCCCCACACCCACCAAAGCATGAATAGACCAAGCAAAGGAAATAAAGTTTAACTGATGCAAGGCTAGAAAGGACTGCTAATTTGTTGCACAGTATAAGGAAAAAAAAATTAAAGCCCATAAAAAGCTAGAATGGACTAACCAAACAAAACTAAAAAAAAAATGAATTTGGTTCAAAAAAGCCTCAACCAGCAAATTGCACAACAGAGTAAAAACTGGACTAAACAGCAAAGCATTTGAGCCTACAGTCCAAAAAGGCAGTACAATGGTCCTTAATGCTGACTGCACATTTGAGTTACTTTGGGGAGCCTTAAATTTTTAATTTAGGGGGAAAAAGCTGCCAGGGACATATCCCACACCAATTAAATCAGAATTTCAAAGAGTGGGGACCTGCTATGGATATTTAAAAACTCCCCAACTGATCTGAATATTCAGGGAGGGTTGAGAACCAGTAGAAGGCAATATTATTAGATATTTCACAGACAGAGTAAAGTTCCTTTGTACTTAATCCTAATCAAGTAGCACCTGCAATAGCATAATCAGCTCTGGGCAGCACATTTTTATAGAAAAATAAGAGTACTTCGAAAGGAAAGACAATTGTATGGAAACTGCAGTTCCTTCAAAACATTCTGTATTTGAGGCTTTGTCAATTCCCACTGTCATTCTCCTAAAAGATCCCAAATATTGAGTTTTCATAAGACTAAAGGAAACTCTTTGATGTATACTCAAGATAAAAAGGCATTTTATTCAATAAGGGATTCTGTGCAAAATTTCTGTAAAAATGAAAAGTATGAAAAAGCACTAAAAATGCAAGTGAGTAAGCTGAGGAAGCTGGTATGACTTCAGGAATGACTCACACACCTCCCTCTCCACCTGACTTCATTCAGCTTCACACTAGCTAGGAATGATCAACTCTGACTCTCCCCACTCTCCATTTGAAAAGCAGACCTTTGTCCATCCCACCAATACCTCTGACCTTTACTTACCTCATCTGTAAAACGGGGAATAATAATCATCCCTACCCACTTCACAAGTCTGACGTGATGCACAAAATTAGAAAAGATATGAAATTGCTTTATAAATTCCACAGACCCATGCACTAACAAGGGATTACTAGTACTGTCATTACTGGATTGTATCCCAAGTCTTCTCTATCCTTTAGGCACTTAGCCCTTCATAACTTTTCCACTTTGTGCTTCAGTGCCACCAGGCTGAAGCATGCTTAACTAAATGCTCTTGAGAGCTAGACCCACCTAATGACAGGAGACACTCTGGGCAGATATCAGAAGAGCTAAGCTTTGATCAAGGATTCTTAGAAAGCCAGAGCCTCAGTTGGCCTAGAACAAGTTGTAGAACTAGAAGTAAGAGCCAGAAAGTATAAGATTCCTTGCCTCCATCCCACTTCTTGGGACAAATCTACTGGGGCTGGATCCAGAAGCTTTGTGTGAGATCTTCTGAGGAGGCAGTTATTTTGGGAGAATAAGTTCAATTCCCATTATGTCCTTGTCCAGAGCAAACACTCCACAGTCCAAATGCAGCAGAGGCCAAGGTAACAGACAAAGGCTAGGAGGACATGTTTTGGCCCATCCCTGCAACTGTGACACTGCCTTCTGGTCATACCCAGGCACTCTCAATCTGACCCTCACCACAGGGCAGAAGAGTACCTTATCCACAGGCTCACTAGGATCTCTCAGCTCCCTAAAAACTTAATCACCCACTCCAGTGAATGAGAGAATCAGCCAAGGCCCAAGACCTGTTCACCAGGCCCACGATCAAAATGGACTTCCTAATTTGCCCAGCCTTCCCATTTGGAAACTACTCAGAGACCAATGACATAAAACCCCCTAAATTTCACACTGCAGCCAGCCTGAGCAGAGCTCCCAAAGCCACAGACAAAATTGGGGCACACTACACAAGTAGTGCTACAGGTTCTGACAGATAGGGGCTGTCTCAATGGGGGGAAAGCACAGCTCGGTTTGTTCACACCACACTATCCCTTCACCTCCTCCCTACCTCAGCCAAAAGTCAGGGTGAAAAAAATATTTCTCAGGGTCTACAGACTTCTTTGCACTAAAGCTGGACTGTGAAATGACTCAGTTAATCTTAAGAAGGCATTTGGAAGAAAGGAGAAAGCAATTTGGACCCAGGAGCCTTCCAATAAGCAGTCCCCATGGCTGGAATGAGGCTAGGTTCCACATGCCTTCTGTGGATGTGTTTTCTAGGTATTTGCAGGCAATTGCTCTTTCTTTGTCCACTTCTCCAAAAGCATCTCTCCAAGTCCTGCTGGGCTCCAGCTCCCTTTCTCTAGAGGACTTTATGCCTGGACCTTTAAAGGGTGGGCTCCAGAGCTCAGCAGGAGCTGAGTGATGTAGGAGGTTGCTAGGATACTGGTAAAGGGCTGCTCCTGAATCCCCTGGTGGGGAGCTGGGAGGGAAAATTTCTGAGCTTGAATTTTTGTCCTTTCTAAGAGCAAAAGCTTATCCTCTATCCAAAGAGGTCAGAGAGGAAGAAAGGAAACTAGAAACTTAGTTAGGAAAAGTTGGGACAATCAGAGATGAAAAGCCCTCTTCTCTTCCTACTCCTCCTTCTCCCACCACCCACCCACTTAGAGCAGGGATGGGAGCAGGGTAGAGGAGGCTGTATCAGAGGGGAGAGTAAAAGCAGAAGGAAGAAGATAAAGAGAAGAGGCAGGAGAGGGAAGAATAAAAAGTCAAATGCAGAGGGTTCCACTCCTCTGTTTCTCCCACTCTTCTCTTTTCACATAGCCTCACAAGTCTGAAGGAGAAATGCCAAACCTTTAGGATTCACACAAGTAAAAAGTCATACTGCCAACTTTGGTTCTCTACTTCCCAAACTCCCTTTTAGCTGCTCTTGGGTGGCCTGCCATCTGGCTAGCAACATCCCCTTATTTGCCTAGAGATAAGTTAATTTGAAAAATGCTTACCCATTTTGCCAGCTAAATTACTGATGGAAGGACTCAGCCAAGCAACCCCTTTAGCCTAAGGGATTGGGGCGGGGGGCGGAGGTATGGTAGGGGAAATGCCCATCCATTCTGGCACCAGTCAAATCCTTACAGGCCCTAGCACAAGGAGGCCATTCAGAACTATGGAACACTCAATGCATGCCCTGCTGTTTTTCCTCATTCCTAGCACAACCAACCCCCACCCACATTCAAGAGTGTGCACCCTCTCCCCTCCACACACACAGAAGGGTGTGCATACACACCCACAGACACTGCCACACACCCTACACACATACATGCCCAAAGGTTCTCTGCCAAAGGTCTTCAGGCACCCAGAGGTGAAGGTTGTGGCATTTCATGAGACTACTTTGCCACAAACCTGGCTCAAAGACTAGCCTTAGAGAACCCTTCTCACCTTAAAGGAGGGAAAAAACCGAAAAAGCATTACATTGTTGTAGTCCAGTTTTCTTCCCACACATCTAGGTTAAAAAAAAATCCCTTAGGTAAAACTTAAGTTTCTCCAGATATCAGCAGCCAGGTTTTTCCTCCCCTGCCCTATCACCCATTGATTAATATTTCATTTTCCTTTTCACTTGTCTTTACAGTTAATCCCCCTCTGATTTCAAGTGCCTATGGGCACCCAAACTCACCAAATGAAATAACTTGGAGGTCACCTAGTCCAACCAACCCCAAATGCCAATGTTACAGGGAACCCCAAACACATCAAGAAGGAAAAAAAATTGCCCAAGGTCAAATAATCTCTCAAAAGAGAGAACCCAAGTCTGTAGCTGCCCGGCCTAGAGATTTTCCTGTCCAACGTGTCTCAAAACAAAGTGCCCAGCCAAAACATAAGCTTACTTTAGATATACTGCCAGAGCTAAGAGTATGTGGTGGGGTGGGGGGATCATAATATTCTCTTTGCAAAGAAACAAGTTCAGTTCAATCCAGCCCCCCTCCCAACAAAGGAACCAAAGAGTAAATAAGAATTTTCCCAGATTCCCAAGAAAAAGTAGACTTCTCAGATCATGCTTATACCATGGAACCAACAGAATCATAATCATAATAAAAAGCCTTTTACCCACACGGAACCAAGAGCACACCCTGAGGCTCAAAACCTCTTCTGACGCCATTAAATAATACTCTCTGGGCTCTGAGGTCAGGACAATTTCAAGAGCCCCCTTCACAGCCCCTTTCCCTTCATAATCATTTCCAAAGACACTGAACAATAGGACATGGAACTTGACAGCACAATGCCAGCAGATTTGTACATCACACGTGAGCAGCCACCCCCATGGGTGTAGGGGGAACATGCGTGTAGACTGTATGCACCCTGATTCATTGCTACATGGGCCATAAACAGCACTATTTCAAGTCAGGTAAACACAGAATGAGAAATACCTGCCAATCAGTGGGTGGAGGTAGGAGGAAAATAAGTATCATGCACATTGGCATCAGAGACCATTTTTTCCTGGCTTTTCCAAAAGCTTTCTCAGCAGAAAGAAAAACACAAAAATAACAGCAATAATAACAGCGTCAAATGACCACCACTACCATCTGATACAGAAATGCAAATATATGTCGAAATTGAATGTTGCTTCTAGCTCATGTTTTCCCCAGCTCTCATCCCACTCCACCCAGACTTTTTTTTTGGGGGGGGGGTGCTCAAAACTCTTAATTTACCATGATACATACTTTCATTTTGTTATGGAAATCTTTCAGTTAGAGACCTCTGATCGTTAAAGAACAAGAAAGCAAACAAAACCCACCACTTTATCATTAGCACTAGCAAGTTCTATTTAAAAATGTAGTTCAAGAACATCATTGCAAATAAGATTACCCAAAAGAGGCATATACAAAAACTATTATTCCCAAGGTGGGTAAAGAGCTGGCTTTTGTTGTTTTTCAGAGGACACACAGAAAAAATCCACAAACTCAAATCCAGGGGTACAATCTTCTTTGGGAAAAGGAACCCAACCAGCTCTTGTCAATGTCTCTTCTTGCCAATTCATAAACATCAAAGAAGGTTTTTATGCCTCAGTCCATAATTCCAAAGAAACTGACATTTAATGCTTTAAGAAATGTTTTAAAGGTGGCTTCTCTCCAAATTGGAAACTATGAACTAAACCCTGGACAGCAAATTGAGTCAAAGGACAAAATCACCAACTGCCAGCTCAACACACACGACCACATCACTTCTCAAATTCTTACTTGTCATTTGAAACTAAAGAATCATTTTCTCTAAATTCATTCCTTGTATCATTTTCCCCCTCTTAACACCCAGTGCAGGACTGTCTTTCCTAAGATGTCAAAAATCCATCACGCTGTTCCCACAACCATCCTTGGCCACAAACAAACCCAAATTCACTCCTGATGGCAAGAGAGAATTTTTGACTAAAATTCCCTGATAGAATTTAAAGGTAGTTTTCAAGAAAATGAATTGACAAAACACCACAAACAGCAAAGCCACTGTTTAAGGACGCAGATCTTGCTCCGTGAACGTCACATAGATGGAGAATGCACACACACATGCACACTTAAATAGAATGCATTTCTTTAACAACAATTCTACTCAAGCAATAAGCAACTACATTCACAGGCATATTTAAAAGACAAGACATGACAAAAAGATTTAGGGAGAGAGAATATACCAACGTCATACATATCACAGCGAGGCCATGTTGAAGCTCAAAACGTTTTCCCCCCTGAGTAAGAAAGCTTGCTCTTTCTCTCCCTTTCTTTCCCTGTCTCTGTCTGTCTGACTCTTTTTTATTCTCGGTGGTTCTTGGGATGAAATCAAAGCGAGAGTTCGCAACAGCTCAGGAAGCTGGACTCCATTCAGCGCGTTCCCAGGAAGAACATGAGTATGACATTGACAAGCAGGAGGACTACGATCACGGCAAAAACAACTACAGTTTGCACATCCAGGGTCATGGTGCAATGCAGAACACTGTAGTGTTCCAAGTGGGGGGCCGGCAGATTGGGAGATGTCAGTCTCTGTTCTGTCAGACTGTCCATACAGCCACCATGCTAGAAAGGAGAGGAGGAAGTCGGTGGTTGGGGAAGGGCTGGGTTTGGCGCCCGAGTTTGGTATGGGGGGGGGGGATGGGGACAGGGGAGATTGCTTTCCCCCTTCTCAGGATTAAGCTGATCTTTCTTCCCTAGCTGAGAAATCTTAGCTCGCGCTGAAGTCGGCAGAGTCCAGCATTCTCTCTCGGGCGCCAAGCAAAAGGCAAAATCCTGGCTTTCAAAGGGAAAGGCGGGAGGAACCAGTACGAGGTTCTCCTGCGCCTGCTCGGTTGTCTGTCCGGGCGTGCGTCTGTCCACCTGCCTGGCTACAGGTCAGTCTCGGTCTCCCCTACTCCCTCTAGGTCGTTCGCTTTCCTAGTTTCCTCGTTTTTCTAGCCTGCTTCCTTGGTCTCTCCGCGGTGCTCCCGGGTTCCAGCCTCTCATTTAAAACCTGCCTTGCTGGCTCTCTCCCTCTCCTCTCCCCACCCCCCCAGCCCGTAGGCGGTGTTTTTATTCACCTAGCGACTGTGGGCGCCTGCGTGAGGAGCAGCCGGAGCTGCTGACAGTCCCCTCGGCCAATAGCAGATGCTGCAGCGGTGCGTTTACTCGCTGGGTGGGGCGGGACTTCAGCTGGCGTGCTAGCCCCGGCAACCAATCGGAGGACCCAAGCCTTCCCTTCCCCCCCACCATTAGCGTGAGCCAATGGCCGCCGGCTCTGGCGTGGGGGTGGGGACATTGTTGGGGGTTGGGAAATTGTTGGGGGTGGGTTGAGGGGGATGTAGGGAGAGGAAGTGGTCAGGTTGCACACAGAAGTGGGAGGAAAGGAGAGGGCGTGGCGGGGAGAGGGAGAAGGAGGAATAAAGGGAAGACTAATGGAAGCAGGGGAAAGAGAGGAAAGATGGGAAGGAGGGAGAAGAGATAGGGGATAAGGTTAAGAAAAAGGGTGAAGGAAAATAAGGGAAGAAAATGGTTGAAGAAGGGGGAAAAGGAACGGGAAAAAAGGGATAAATAGGTAGGGAGGAGGCATACCTTGGCATCCACTTATTTTGGAGTCTAGGCCAAGGAGGAAGCAAAGGTTCCTTTGGCCACTGCCTAAGTATTTACTGGCAACTCATAATTAGCAATACACATTCAAAAAACCAGTGCTGTCAACAGAACCACAAAGACACACTACAAATTATCCAAAATCCAATTCTATTTGGCCTTCTCTGATACCCCTACACTTGCAGGTGAATATCCTTTCCTGTTTATGGTTTCTTGAGAATATGACTGCACTCTTACAGCAAGCTAGGTACAATGGAGAGAAGCCAACTTTGCAACTGAAAAAGCCTCTACAAAACTTGCAATATGCTTGTAATCACTATCCTGCTCTGTGTTCCTGATTCTGTGTCTGGAACTAGGGAACAAGCCCCGGACAGGAAGGTTTCAGATTTACTCCCAGCCCTACTTTAAGCTTGCTTTATGACTTTTGGGCACCTCCTTTCCCCTCTCCTGGCCTCCATCTCCCTTCTGTCACATGAGGACTTAGAACTACCTGAAAATTCAGTGAAAGCTCTGAACCCTCACCTCAGAAAAAATACATGCAATTTCAGCAGGTTCCTGGGATCTCAAAAACCCAGGAATCCCTTATACAGATCTCTAAGGGCCCTTCTTCCTCTTACATCCTAGGACTGTAAAAATAAACAGATAGATATTGGTGGGGGGTGGGGGTGGGGCAGAAACTAGATTAGCCACTAGTAGAACAAATTAAGTTCTGAAACTCCTGGAATATTATAGAATTTAAGAGGAATGAGAATTGCTATTTATTCTCTAGAAATCGTTGAGGCTAGAACAGTCACTCATCTTAACTAAATGACTGGAAATTCTGAATGAATGCAGGTCATAAACAAAATGGCCCCTAGCCCTACAGGATAGAATGAAACCCAAAGAAGTCCCCATTTCAAAGGTTTGGGCTTATAACACCACCTACGAATGACTCATGCCAAAACAAACAACATAAAACCCTGAATCAGATCAAGATTCTAGATTATCAATTTATAGAACACACAGAGAACAGAAAAACATATTAAACTGCAATATGGAGCTAAAGACTAAAAAATAAAAATAAAAACAAAACAACTACAGGACGAACAACCTGGATTTTTAATAAATAAATAGGAAAAAGTTTGACTTAGGTGGAACTTGTGCAGAAGCGTGCATGCACACACACACGTGTGATATTTAAGAAACAACTGGAAATTTGAACAGGCTGGACACTTGGTGATAATAGGAATCACTATTATTTGCTTAGATGTTATAATGATATTGTGCCAAAGTTTAACAAAATGAGGGCAAGAGGGGTAATTTTTTGACCTTTAATTTGGCAATGATTTCTTAGATATGACATGAAAAACACAAGCAACAACAACAAAATAGATAAATTGGACTTCATCAAGATTAAAAACTTTTGTGCTTCAAAGGATATTATCAAGAGTATGAAAAGACAACACACAGAATGGAAGAAAACATTTGGAAGTTATATATCTGATAAGAAACTTGTACCTCGAATATATAAAGAGCTCGAATATATAAAGTCAATTATAAAAAGAAGAATAACCCAATTCAAAAATTGGCAAAGGTTCTGAATAACATTTTTTTCCAAGAAATAGTCAATAAGCATACGGAAAGATGCCCAACATATTAGCCATTGGGAGAATGCAAATCAAATGCAGGAAATGCAAATGCAGGGTATTTATTACAGCATTATTTGTAATAAGCCCAAGAATGGTTATAATAGAAAAGCTAGATGTGGAAAAATCAGAACCTTCATAGCACTGCTGGTCAAAATGGTTGAAGCTACTTTGGAAAACAGTGTGGTAGTTCCTCAAAAAGTTAAACATAGGTATACTATTTGACCCAACAATTCCACCTCTATGTGTATACCTAAGAGAAATGAAAAAAAAATGTCCACACAAAATCTTGTACATGAACGTTCATAATAGCATTACTCACAATAGCCAAAAGATGGAAAAAACTCAAATGTCCATCAACTGTTAAGTGGATAAACAAAATGTGATGCAGCCATACAATGGAATATTATTCAGCCATATAAAGGAATGGAGTACTATTACTTCAACAATATAGATGAACTTTGAAAATATCATGCTAAGTGAAAAAGCCAGACAAAAAAGGCTTTTGTATGATTCAATTTACATGAAATGTCCATATAATTGTGGTTTAATGAAGCTTTTGTTTCACTTATATATAAATATAAACGTGCTAGATTGTGATGTAAAATTTATTTCTTTTTTTAAGATTTTACTTATTTGAGAGAGACAGAGAGACAGCACAAGTTGGGGGAGGGTCAGAGGGAGAGGGAGAAGCAGACTCCCCGCTGAGCATGGAGCCTGACATGGGGCTCAGTCCCAGGACCCTGAGATCATGACCTGAGCCGGTCAGACACTTAACCAACTGAGCCACCCAGGCACCCTGTAAAATTTATTTCTTATAGCAGGTAATGCCAAAATAGTTTGAAAGCCACTCTGCTAGATTATGTTGAGACAGATACTAGTGACCAGGACAGTACCATAATGTAAGCAACTGGAATCTTTCTCCTTGCTTTTTTTAAAAAAAGTTTTTATTTGAATTCCAGTTATTTAGCATATAGTGTAATATTAGTTTCAGGTGCACAATATAGTGACTCAACACTTCCATACATCACCCAGTGCTCATCACAAGTGCACTTCTTAATCCCCATCACCTGTTTAACTCATCCTCCCATCCACCTCCCCTCTGGTGACCCTCTGTTTATTCTCCATAGTTAAGGGTATGTTTTTTGGTTTGCTCTCTTTTGCTTTGTTTTGTTCATTTCTTTTGTTTCTTAAATTCCACTTATGAGTGAAATTATATGGTATTTGTCTTTCTCTGACTGATTCATTTTGTTTAACATAATAGTCTCTAACTTCATCCATGTCATTGCAAATGGCAAGATTTCCTTCTTCATTATGGCTGAGTAATATCCCATTGTGTATATATACCACAACTTCTTTATCCATTCATCAGTCAATGGCCACTTGGGTTATTTCCATAATTTGGCTATTGTAGATAACACTGCTATAAACATTGGGGTGCATGTATCCCTTTAAATTAGTATTTTTGTATTCTTTGGGTAATTGCCTAGCAGCGCAATTGCTGGATCATAGGGTAGTTCTATTTTTAACTTTTTGAGGAATCTCCATACTGTTTTCTATAGTGGCTGCACCAGTCTGCATTTCTACCAACAGTACAAGAGAGTTCCTCTTTCTCCACATCCTTGCCAACACCTATTGTTTCTTGTTCTCCTTGCCTTTGAAAGTGCAATTATATCCTACCTCCACTTCATTGTCTAGTGACCCTTCAATCCACTGCAGCCTGGCTTTCACTCCCATCATTTCATAGGAAACTAGAACCTGTCGTGAATATAAACAAATGACCAACTTGTTACTAAATGGCATGCCCAATTTTCCATCTTTATTTTCCCTGACTTCTCTCGCTCTTGATTCCATTGATGCCCTTCTCCTTCCTGAAATGCTCCCTTTGCCTTGGCGACATCATCCACATGACCTGTCTGGTTGTACAGTCTTTACTTCCTGTCTGGATTCTTCTTCATTCAGTCATTAAAGGCCATGATTTCTCAGGGTTCTTCTAATCTCAGTCCCCTTATCTTCATTCCACACTTGCACAGAATAGTGCACCCATCCATTCCTAAAGCTTAAACTACCACCTACACTACACACTGATGCACCTCCTTTCAACAAGTTACTGAACACCAAGGGGAACAAAGTCCTTGCCTGCGTACAGCTTACAGTTCTCTGCTGATGAGTCCCAGGTAGTTCTCTTGAATTCCAGAGATGAATCTCCAACTGATTTCTGGATATTTCCTCCTGAACATGTCATAAGAACCTCAAACTTAATAAGTCCAAAATTGAAATCATCTTCTCCCATCCCTGCCAGCTTCCTCTTTCTCCTGAGTTCCCTGTCTTGTAAGAGTGTCTCCTTGCAAAAAACCCTAGGAGATATCCGTAAGTCTTGCTTCTTGTTTATCTTGCTTCCAGCCAACCAGTCCTCTAACTCCTGGTAATTCTCTTCCTCTTTAATCTCTCTCTCATGTGTCCTTCTTCTGTCTCCCTGTTACTGGTATTTTTAATCAGTTCCTCATCATCTTTGATTTCATTACCATCCATTACTTGGTCTCTAGTGCTGCTCTCTCTCCCCAGTTCAGCCTCTATTCTCCTGCCCAAATTATTGGTCTCAAAAACATTTCTGTTCCTATCAACCCCATGGTAGATACTATAGATTGGCTGCTCAGGATCCAAGCCACCCTCCATCTAGTCTGCCCTCCTATATTGCTGAAAAGCTCAAAACCAAAAACCTACAACAGTCTGTCCTTTCTCAGGCTCCTTTGCATCCAGTGTTCTGGACGTGATTTATTTCTGGTAATCATATGCATATGCACAATATTTGGAAGGAGGTAGTGACGCAGAAGCCATATTTCTGCTGCTTCTGTTGGCAAGCATAGTGATGGAGATGTTAGGGTTCTCTGCAGCCATGCTACTTTTCCATAGGCCCCAGTGTCTGCTCACTGGCTTTGTGTATTTGAGGAACCAGAGAATGGGATGATTTTATTTTATTTTATTTATTATTATTATTATTTTATTTTTATTTATTTTTAATTTTTTTTGTCAGTGAAGATCTGGAAGGTATGATGATACTCTAGTCAATAGTTAAGGCAGTGGCAGATTCTTGATTCCTAGACTTCAGATAAGGTGGTGTGTTTCCAAAGCCCTTGATGCCTCACCTTCCTGCTTGTGGCATGGAAAACAGCTCCCCTGGTATTCTGGGAGTTATTCCTAGAAGCCCAGCCTAAAGGGGGCCCCTCCAGCCCTTCCCCCAATTTTTGAAGCACCTGATTTTCTGCATTAGGACTCTTTCTACTGAAAATAACTAGAATGATTTAATTTCTGCAGCTGAAGCCTGACTTATATAACCCCTCTGTTTAAAGGCCTTCCATAGCTCCCCACTGCCTTAACGGCAAATTTCGCAACATGCCATGTAATGTCTTCCCAATCTGGTATCCTTTGGTCTTTCTAACCTCAGCTTTCACCAGTGCCCTCTCATTCTCCACTCTTCAGCTAAACAGAGCCTACCATAGTTCTCATAACCACCAGGTTCTCTTGCCTCAAGAACTATGCAACTGCTGCTATCCTTCCCCAGCCCCCATCTCAAAGCTCAACTCAAGTGCCACCTCTTCCAGAAGGCTTTCTCTGATGTTCTCACTTCAAAATTATTCTGGATAATATTCTTGTCCCACAGGACCCTGTGTTTGCCCCTCTTAGAATGCTTATTAAACTGTATTATAATTCTTTTTCTTGTTTGTATCCTGCACTGGAATGTGGAGCTAAAAGGGCGGAGACCAGGCCTGTCTTATTCACTGTTTTCTCCCCCAAGCCCAGCATGGTGCCTAACACTTAGCAGATACTTAGCATTTGCTGAATGCATGAATGTCTTCTTCATCCACTTGTTTCCACTCAGAGAGTTATATCTTCCAACATAGAAGGTAAGACATCATGAGACCACAGAAAAAATCTAGTCTAAACACTTATGCTCTAGGTTAGAAAACTGAGGCTCAGAGAATGGAAGCAACATGCCCAAGGTTACACAGCTAATTGCTGGCAAAGCAGAAATCAAAACCTTTCTCTCTTGAGCTTCAAAAGTGCTTTTGAGAGATTTTAGATCCTGGAACATGACATTTAATCCCAGCTCCATCCATGTGCATTTAGCATTCTGAGTGAAGTGACCACCCAACTCTGTTTACAATACATATAAAAAAATTAGACAAGTCCCCCATATTTCAAGCAGCACCATCCCCACCCCACAGCCAACATTTCTGCTGACAAGTATCAAGAAATCAGAGAATTTAGGTTATAGGAAAACCCCACTTCCATCCTTCAATTCCTCCTGCAACATCCCCACTAAATAGTTACCTAGTCTCAACTCTAACACCCACAACAATGAAGAGGTTCTTCTCTCTTAAGACAGTCCATTCATCTCTGGGACAATCGCAGTTGCAAGAAAGTTCTTCCACCTTTGAGCTAGATGTTATCACCATTTCTACCACAGCCACTGCAGAGGAGTTAATCACTCCATGAGATGGTCTGGAATATAAATGCTCCCAAACTCACACCGTAATTACTATAAGCACCCAGTATATTTCTCAGGATCTAAAGACCAATAATTAGATAATAATAAACACTTATAAAGTGTTTACTCTATGCCAGGGACTGTTCTAAACCTTTTACATATATTAACTCTTAATCCTCACAACCACCCTATGAGGTAGATACTATTATTGTCCTTATTTTACAGATGAGGGAACTGAGGCACAGTGGTTAAATAACTTGCCCAAAGTCACATGGCTAGTCAGTGGTAGAGCCCAGATGAAAATCCAAACAGTCTGACTCTAGGGCCTATACTCTTAGACACTGTGCTATATAAATGCCACTAAATAACACATGTCTTATCCTCCAATAGCATCTGACAAGATGTCTCTTGGGTCACAGGAATAAACCATTTCAGTGTTCAATGTTCTGATCTGAATCCCAGTGGCCTACTTCCCAGGTGCAAGATGTTTAAGTCTTAAATCTTTGCCTTCTCTCAGGGAAAAGCCAATGCCTAGTTTTCTGCCTCTCATAGTTCAAATAGCTCCCAAAGTCACACTTCTTCCAGGAAGTATAACCAAGGAAAGTTCCACATTTTATCCTGACCCCTCTGCTACTCACTTATTTCCATTAAACTCCACCCCAGCCACCTAATAATCCCCAATGCTTGCCACAGATAGTCTGAAGATATTAAATCCTGTATGTTCATTTTCTTGGCTACTGATATGACTGATGCTCTTGCACATTTGTGCATGTCCACCCTATTTAAAAGAATCAGCTCCCTGAGGACAGAGACTCCTGGTTAGTTCACTTATTCAGCACAGAGATCACTGCTCCCCCAAAATCAGTTAAATGCAATAAGCACTTATTCTTTTATATTATTATTATTAATTTGTTTTTATTAAGTAAACTCTACCCCAATGTGGGACTCAAACTCATGACCCTGAGATCAATAGTTGCATGCTCTACTGACTGAGCCAGCCAGGTGCCCCAATAGGCACTTTTTCTGACAGCAAAGGGGTACAGAGATGCTCTTAGGAACTTACAGCCCAGTGGGAGACATAGTCACACACCTAATTTCCATGTCATACAGTAAAGTGTCCTAAGCATAATCAGATAATGAATAAAGTTGTTGATGACTACAGAATGAATCATAGAATTTTATACTCAAAATGGGAATAAAAGGTCATTTCCTCCTAAACTCCCTACAGAGGGATACTCTCTACGCCACATGATAAAGTAGGGGAAATGGAAGGGGGAGAAGGAGGAATCACCTACTTTGGTTGCACATGGTTCTAGGCCTTTTAACATACCATTTTATTTAATCCTCCCCAGAAGCCTGAAAAGAAAGAACTGTTATCACTTCTTTAAAGAGTAAGAAACTAAGGTTCAGAATGTTTACATCAACCCATAGCCATGCAGGTAAGATATATTTCCAAAGCCTACTATCTCTGATGAGTTCTGTCCAGCAGCTGCTGGAATATTTCCAGTAAGAGGAAGCTCACTCTGAAGCTTTCAAAGCCATTATTTGTTTTGAGCTGAAATTCGTTATTCTGTGGTTTCAACCATTTGTTAGGACTCTACTATCCTCTGGGCCATACAAAAAAAGCCAAGTCCTAAACAATAGTCCTTTTAAAATGTTTCAAGATATCTATCATGGGTTCAAACTCTGATTCTTCCTGAACAACCCTCCCCTCTGTATACACAAGCACGCGCGCACGCGCGCGCACGCGCACACACACACACACCACTTATTTTCCAAGATAAATGTGACCATTTCTTTAAGCTCTTCCTTGTGGCATGGTTTGCAACCCTCCCCAGGCTGGTTCCTCATCAGTTTGTCCAACATACCTCAGAATACATATCCAGGTGGGAGTGACAATGGGGAGTGGGAATATCATCTCCCTTATCCTAAACACTAGTCCCTAGGAAGAGCTACCTGCGAGCTCACATTCACCTAAAATGTCTGATGCTCATGTGTGCCCCCACCATGCCTTGAGAAGCTCATGGCAAAGTGAAAAACGCAGTAGATAAGAAGTTAAAACTTTCAGATATTAAGTCCAGTCTCTGCTTCTTGGTGGCTGTGCAACCTCAAACAAGTCTCTTAACTTCCTTAAAGTTCAAAAAGCTATGATTTGTTTTCAGTTGTAATTTAACATAAAACATTGTTTTAAAATTTCAACTGCCTTACCGAAGGTGAAAGGCATGAAGTTAGTCCCAAGTAGGGTAACCTGAGGAAAGGGTGATGAGTAATTTGCTTAAGTTAAAGAATAAGGATGCATAGAATTATTTGGTTGTGAAGGGTGGAGTTTCGGAGGGGATCAGATAGGGTTAAGAATTTGACTGTGTCTGGGGGCGCCTGGGTGGCACAGCGGTTAAGCGTCTGCCTTCGGCTCAGGGCGTGATCCCAGCGTTATGGGATCGAGCCCCACATCAGGCTCTTCCTCTATGAGCCTGCTTCTTCCTCTCCCACTCCCCCTGCTTGTGTTCCCTCTCTCGCTGGCTGTCTCTATCTCTGTCGAATAAATAATAAAATCTTTAAAAAAAAAAAAAAGAATTTGACTGTGTCTGAAGACGTTTCTCCAGCTTTCTGTAAGTTTAGCTCTTTCATCTTTTCAAAAAGAATCCTTCCCTGATCACCCTCTTTGAAACTGTACCACTGCATCACTATCCTATTATCATGATTTTCTTTCTAGCCCTATCACTATATGAAAAGTTATATAATTATTTGTTTATTGATTTATTGTCTCCCTTTATAAACTGAAAGCTCCATAAAGGCAGAGATTGTTTTGTTCATTGCTGTATCTCTAGCACATAGAGCAGTACTTGGCATTCAACAAATACATATTTTTTAATGACTGAATAACTAAATTAATGAATAGATGAATGAGTGAATAAAGGCATAGCTCTACTGACTTACAGTGTTGGATGTAGAGGAAATGTATCATGGAAAATATTCTCTACCACATCCTGTGAATACCAAAGTTCCAGTTACAGGCTTAGAATTTCATACCTCTTTGGTTTTCTGTTCCTGGTTGGCACAGACTCCACTCTAAACCACCACCCAGAAGCCCTTCCCTCAAGAATCATTGCCTACACCGACCTCATGTGGCCAAAGACTGAATACGTATTTGAATAAATACCTAGGAACAGCAGTTTCCTCCTTTTCTTTAACATGGATTTATTTCAGGCCTGTTTTGTAGGGGGAGAGCAGCCGAGGGGACTTTTTATTTTATTTCTGTTTCAAGTAAGCCAGTGGCCCAGACAACCTGCCTGTACTCAGGGTAGAAAGGACTGGTTGGAAAAGAGAAGCAAGGGTCTAAAAGCCCCTTCAGAGGAAATACAATGCTTTCCTAGGGGCTCAGATCTTTCTGGGGCAGCCAAACCCAATTGTGCGTCAATTTAAGACTGGGATGGGCAGTGAATGCTTCCCTTAGTATCAGGCCCAGTATTTAGTTTTGGAGCCTAATCTCCTAGATAGTTCCATTTTTGTAATTCATGACTCATTCAACCTGCTACCTCCTCTGACCCCCATGTCCAAATTATTTATTTATGGGCTTTATTTAAACAGTAAACTACTAGGCAGTCATGACACCAAGCACTCATCATCAAATTAAGCATGGGGTTTTGCTCATAGTCTCCCTTTCTTGCTCTTTCTTCTCTCTCCCTGCCGCCAACCCTCTGCTTCAGTTAAGCAGGCCAGGAATAGCCCTAGACTTAGAAGCAGTATAGCTTGATAGCTGAGAACTCAGGCACTAGCCAGCCTGCTGAGGTTCAACCTTAGTTCTGCCAATTGCTGGTTGTGTGACCTGGAACAAGATAATGTCTTTTAAAAAAGTTTTTATGTTAATTCAAGTTAGTTAACATACAGTGTTATATTAGTTTCAGGTGTACAATATAGCAAGTCAACAGTTTCATAAATCAACCAGTACTCATGACAAACCCACTCCTTAATCCCCATCACCTATTTAAACCCATCCCCCCAACAACCTCTCCTCTAGTTCTCCACATTCAAGAGTCTGCTTTTTGGTTTGTCTCCCTCCTTTTCCTTTGCTCATTTATTTTGTTTCATAAATTTCACATTGAGTGAAATCATACGGCATTTACATTTCTCTGACTTATTGCACTTCGTCTTATACTCTCCAGCTCCATCCATTTTGTTGCAAATGACAAAATTCCATTATTTCTCAGGGCGCCTGGGTGGCTCAGTCATTAATTGTCCGACTTTGGCTCAGGGCTTGATCCTGGAGTTCTGGGATCGAGCCCCACGTCGGGCTCTTCCCATGGGAGCCTGCTTCTTCCTCTCCCACTCCCCCTGCTTGTGTTCCCTCTCTTGCTGGCTATCTCTCTCTCTCTGACAAATAAATAAATAAAATCTTAAAAAAAAAGATTCCATTATTTCTTATGCCTGAATGATATCCCACTGTGTGTGTTTTTTGCATCTATGTTCATCAGGGATATTGGCCTGTAATTCTCTTTTGTAATGCTGTCTTATCTGGTTTTGGTATCAGGGTAATGCTGGTCTCATAGAATGAATTTGTAGGTTTTCCTTCCTTTTCCATTTTTTTTAAAGAAAAGTTTGAGAAGAATAGGTGTTAACTCTTCTTTAAATGTTTAGTAGAATGCCTTTGAAACCATCTGGTCCTGGACTTGTGTTTGTTGGGAGATATCCGATCACTGATTCAATTTCCTTGCTGGTAATAGGTATGTTCAAATTTTCTATTTCTTTCTGTTTCAGTTTTGGTAGGTTATATGTTTCTAAGAATTTATTCATTTCTTCTAGGTTGTACAATTTGTTGGCATATAGTTTTTCATAATATTCTCATAATTCTTTGTATTACTATGGTGTTGGTTGTTATTTCTCCTCTATCATTTGAGGTTTTATTTGAGTCCTTTCTCTTTTTTTCTTGATAAATCTGGCTAGGGGTTTATCAATTTTACTGATTTTCTTTAAAAAAAAAAGCAGCTCCAGGTTTCATTGATCTCTTCTATTTTCTTAAATTTCTATATAATTTATTTCTGCTCTAATACTTATTATTTCCTTCCTTCCGCTGTTTTGGGGGTTTGTTGTTCTTTTTCTAGCTCCTTTAGATGTAAGGTTGAGTTGTATATTTCAGACTTTTCTTACTTTTTGAGGTAAGGCTGTTTTACTATAAATGTCCTTTTTAGAACCACTTTTGCTACATCCAAAAGGTTTTAGACCATTTGGTTTTCATTTTCATTTGTTTCCATGTACTTTTTTATTTCTTCCTTTGTTTCCTGGTTGACCCATTAATTGTTTAGTGGCATTTTATTTAACCTCCATGCATTTGTGGTCTTTCCAGAGTTTTTCTTGTGTTGGCCTTCTAGTTTCACAACGTTGTCATCAGAAAAGAGGCATGGTATGACTTTGATCTTTTCAAATTTGTTGAGGCTTGTTTTGTGGGCTAATATGTGATGTATTCTGAAGGATGTTCCATGTGCACTTTCAAAGAGTGTGTATTCTGGTGTTTTAGGATGGAATGTTCTGAATATATCTGCTACATCCATCTGTTCCAATATGCCATTCAAGGCCATTTTTTCCTTGTTGATTTTCTGTTTAGATGATCTGTCCATTGATGTAAGTGGGGTGTTAAAGGCCCTAGTATCATTGTACTATTATCGCTTAGTTCCCTCATGTTTCTTATTAACTGTTTTATATATTTGGGTGCTCCCATGTGAGGTGTATAAATATTTATAGTTGTTATATCTTCTTGTTGGATTGATCCCTTTATCATTACACTGTCCTCCTTTGGTCCTTGTTACAGTCTTTATTCTAAAGCCTATTTTTTTCTGATATAAGTATTGCTACTATGGCTTTCTATTGACTCCATTTCCATGACAGATGTTTCTCCATCCCCTGACTTTCAGTCTGCAGGTGTCTTTAGTTCTAAAATGAGTCTCTTGTATGCAGCATATAGATGGGTCTTGTTTTTTTCTTTTTTTAAAATCTATTATGATACCCTGTGTCTTTAGATCGGAGCATTTAGTCATTTACATTCAGAGTAATTATTGATAGATATGTGTTTGTTGCCATTTTAGTGCTTGTTTTGTGGTTGTTTCTGAAGATTTTCTCTGATCCTTTCTTCTCTTTCTCTCATGGTTTGCTGGTTTTGTATAGTGATATATTTGGATTTCTTGACCTTTATTCTTTCTATATTTACTGGTGTTTTTTAATATATGGTGACCTTTAGATTTGTATAGAACCTGTTCTGCATAAAACAGTCTATATTAAGCTGATGGTCATTTAAGTTTGAACCCATTCTTTACTTCTCTCGTCTCCATGTTTTAGGTATATGGTGTCATATTTTACATATTTTTATTTTGTGAGTTCCTTGACTGATATTTTACAAAAGCATTCATTTTTACTGCTTTTGTGTTTCCTACTTTCATACTTTTACTTTTGGACTTTCCTTTCACTGAAAGATCCACTTTAATAATTCTTGTATGGCTGTTTTAGTGGTCATGAACTCCTTTAGTTTTCATTAGTCTGGGTAACACTCTCTCCTTCTCTTCTGAATGATAGCCTCACTGGATAGAGTATTTTTGGCTGCAGATTTCTCCCATTCAGCATTTTGAATACATCATGCTACTCCATTCTGACTTGGAAAGTGTCTGCTGAAAAATCTCCTGATGACCTTATGGGGTTTCCCTTGTATGTAACTGTCTAATTTCGTCTTGCTGTTTTTTTTTTTTCTTTATCCCTATATTTTGACTTTTTAAAAAGATTCTATTTAATTATTTGAAAGAGAGTGAGAGAACACAAGTGGAGGGGAGGGGCAAGAGGGAGAGGGTGAAGCAGATTCCCCACTGAGCAAGGAGCCTGATGCAGGGCTTGATCCCAGGACCCCAAGATCATTACCTGAGCTTAAGGCAGATACTTAACTGACTGAGCCACCTAGGCACCCCATATTGTGACATTTTAATTATAACATGTCTTGCCATGGATCTTCTTTTGTTGATTTTGTTGGGGGTTCTCTGTGCCTCCTGGATCTGATATCTGTTTCCTTCCCCAGATTAGGGAAGTTTTTAGGTATCATGTCTTCAAATGAATTTTCTGTCCCCTTTTCTCTCTCTTCTCATTCTGGGACTTCTATAATGAATGCTATTACATTTGATGGAGTCAGAGTTCCCTAAGCCTATTCTCATTTTGCATAATTATTTTTCTCTCTTTTGTTCAACTTGATTACTTTCCATTACTCTGTCATCTAGGTCATTAATTTGTTCCTCTGCTTTTTCCATCCTGCTGTTTACTCTATCAAGCATGTTTCTTATTTTGTTTATTTAGCCCTTTATCTCTGCTACATTTTTCCTTATTTCTGTGTTAAGGGTCTCACTGATGCCTCCCATTATTTTCTCAAGTCCAGTGTCTTTGTGATTATTACCTTAAATTCTCTATCAGGCATGTTACTTATGTCTGTTTCAGTTAGGTCTCCAGCGATGGCCTTGTCCTGTTCTCTCATATGGGAAAAATTCCTCTGTCTTCTCATTTTGTCTACGTCTCTGTGTTAGGAAGGGCAGCTAAGTCTCCTCTTCTTGAGGGTAATGGCCCTCTGAAGAAGAGTCTTAAAATACTCTGAAGTGTACTGTCACAAGTTTGCCAGAGCCTGGTGCTTTTGGGAATGTCTCCAATGTGTGCTGCATGTGCTCTGCTATTGTGTTCTGGCCACTTTATCCTTCAGGCCAATTGTCTGCAGAGGCTCTCTTTGCCTCTTATGGGCAGTATTTGGTCCCTGGCCCAGATGTGGTGAGTTTCAAGTAGGTGTGCTGTAGTCTGCTTATGAAATGAGACCTGTTGCCACCACCACCAGAACCATGGCTCTGCTAAACTCCCACATCTGGAAACACAGTGTAAGCAGGGTTTTGGGGTGGTCTTCTGGGGGAGACAGCCCCTGCACTGAGACTGAGGCAAGTGTGACTGGGAAGGGCAGTTCCACTAGTGTATAGGGGCAGGGAGAGGGCTTGGTGTAAGCAAGTTTGTAGTGAATGTCACTGCTGTGCTGTTTCCCACAGGTATCCCTGTGCTTGCTAAGGTTTGGGGGAGGAAAGTGGCACAGGCCAGTTTCTTTGTTCCCAGAGGGGTCTTTCTGTGAATACTGGCACTCTGGGACACACTCCAAGATGAGCAGAAACCTCTCCACTGTGTGCCCTAGGTGCTCTTCAAAATGCTATTTTCAAGCTGTATGTCTGCAGGCTGTTTGCACTGATTTCTCTCTAAGAGCAGCCCCTATGCCTTCCAGGCTCTCCCCAAACCAAGCCCATTGACCTTTAGAACTCCAGGCTTTAAGCCCTGCAGGTTGCAAGAACTGACCAAATTCAGCCCCTCTCACTTTCCAAGACAAATGCTATGATGAATCATTATCCATGTCCTCCACTGTGTGTTAGTCTGTCTCTTGTGCTTCTCTGCAACCACAGCTCCCTCCCCATCGCAGCAGCCATGACTTGTTTTTCTCCCAAACCACATCTCTGCACTTCCTGCCTTCTTCGATGTGATCTGTTCTCTACCTTTAGTTCTGGAGTTTGTTCTACCAGTCTTCAGGTCAATTTCTGGGATATTTACAAGGATTTGATTATTATCTTGCTGTATTCATTTGATGAGGTGAGACTAGGTCCTCCTACGCTGCTGCCATCTTTCCCTCTCTCTTAATTTCTCTGAACTGAACTTTTCTCATCTTGAAAATGAAGAGAATAATATAATGTCCTTCACTCAGAGCAAGCCCCATACACTCACTACCCTAGTTTCCTCATCTGTGAGGCACAGATTCATACAGTTGTTAAGGGTTTAAAGAGTGAATACACGCAAAGCAATTAAAAAATGCCTGGCACATAATAATGTTCAGTAAATACTAACAAATACTATAATTTGAAGGTCTGAATACTATCTCTGCCTTTAATTTTAAACAAATCATTTACTCTTTGAGCCTCGGTTTCCACATCGATAAATAGAAGAAACAAATAATACCTACCAAAGAGTTAATGAAATAAAGGATCTGAAAGTGCTCTATGGGATAAAAATTTGTTTAAAATATGAAGAATTGGGAGGGTGGCAAGATGGTGGAGGAGTAGGGGACTCCAGTTCAACCAGTGCCCTGAATTTAGCTAGATATCTACCAAACCATTCTGAACACCTGCAGAATCAGCCTGAGATGTAAGAAAATATATCTGGATCTCTACAAGCAGAAAATCCCCAGTGGCTGGACTTAAGAAGGGTGGAGTCGTGACCCTGCGGGCAGATATCAGAAGATAAACAGGAGGGGGAGGGAGCCGCCATAAGCTGGCCCCTGAAAAGTGATATAACACCTGAGCACAAAAGCAACCTGTGGGGGGGTGGCAATAACTTGGCAGAGCAGTAGTGGCAGGCCAGGAAGAGCTTGATAACAGTGCTCAAACAAGATCCAGGAGCTGTGGGGGTGTGAATGTGAATCCGGGACTGCTCCTGTGAACCCAGGGCCACTCACTCTATCCTGGGACCGCTCTCAGTTTTAGAAGCACAAAGAGCAGAGATAAGCAGGGCTCCTGAGTTGACAGCTGAGAGGGTGGCTGGGGGCGTGCACCTCCTGTGGGAGACTGTAGTTTTCAGTGGTGCTTACAGAAATGGAGACTATGTGTTCTGGAGGGTTCAGAGAAAAGCAGACTGTGATTTCTCTGCACTGGGTCAAAGGTCTGCCTGCAGACATTTTCTTTTGCTCTGACCCTCAGAAAAGGCACAGAAAGCCCCCAGAGAACAAAAGCTAAAAAAACTGGTTTCCATGGAGCCCAGCCCCCTAACAGGGAGCAGGGCAACTCCTCCCAAGCAGGGTTGCCTGAGAAACAGCAAGGCAGGCCCCTCCCCCAAAAGACAAGCTGCAAGAACAACCCTAGGGTCCCCATAAAGCTATAAAACCCCAACACTGGGGAAAAATAGTATATTGATCTCCAGGCATTGCCTCATGGCTTGTGTATTTTTCAGATACAACCTTTTTTCTCCTTATATTCTTTTTCATGTTGATTTTCTGTTTTTTTCTTTTTACCTTTTTCTCATTTCAACTAGATGTTTAACATAACATAGTTCATAGTAGCTTTTTAACTTGTACTTTTTCATACTTGTATTTTTTTATATAGATATAAGCTTCAATGTAGTCCTTTTTCCCTATTCAATATTACCTTTATATATATATACCAGTTTCATTTTCCCTGTAACTCTAGGAAGTAGTGTCCTCTAACAAACAGAATGAAACACACCCAGGAAGAACTGAAACACCCTACCTTGCCCACAATGAGAGATTATAGTCCCCCCACCCCCTTTTTTTCTCTCCTCTTTTTTTAAATTTAAATTTCATTTGTTTTTATTTTTTAATTTTATAAATTATATTCTTGGGTTTCATTTTGGCTTTGTTTTTTCAGTGGTGGCTTCTGACCACACCAGATTTTCCCAGGGTCCATCTTGCTTAGATTGTGGTAGATATTTTTGACTCTGTACATCCACTCAACCAACCCTCAAAAGAATGAATAGAAGGAGGAATTCCCAAAAAAGAGCCAGAGACAATAGCCTATCCTGCAGACCTAACGGATATGGATATAAGCAAGATGTCAGAGACAGACTTCAGGGTAGCAATTATGAAGACAATAGCTAGGCTTGAGAAAACCATTAGTGGCAATATAGAATCTTTAAGGGCAGAAATGAGATCTAATCAGGCCAAACTTAAAAGTGCTATAAATGAGATGAGTCTAAACTGGATACTCTAACAGCTAGGGTAAATTAGGCAGAAGAACAAATTAGTGATCTAGAAGATAAGCTGATAGGAAGGAAAAGGAGGAGACCTGGGACAAACAGCTTAAAATCCATGAGAACTGACTTAGAGAGATCAATGACACCATGAAACGTTCCAATGTCAAAACTATTGGGATTCCTGAGGGGGTGGAGAGACAGAAAAGACTAGAAGGTTTATTTGAGCAAATCCTAGCTGAGAACTTCCCTAATCTGGGGAAGGAAACACCCATTCATGTCCAAGAGGCAGAGAGGACCCCTCCCAAAATCAAGGAGAACAGACCAATGCCCTGGCATATAATAGTAAAACTCGCTAACCTTAGATCCAAGGAACCCATCCTGAGAGCAGCCAGGGGGAAGAGATTTCTTATGTACAGAGGGAGGAACATCAGAATCACTTCAAACCTGTCCACAGAGACCTGGTGAGCCAGAAAGGGCTGGCAAGGCATATTCAGGGTAATAAATGAGAAGAACTGAGAAGAACGTGCAGCCAAGACTACTTTATCCAGTAAGACTGTCATTCAAAATGGATGGAGAGATAAAGAGCTTCCAAGACTGGCAGAAACTGAAAGAATATGTAACCACCAAGCCAGCCCTGCAAGAAATAGTAAGGGAGATTCTATAAAAGAAGAAAGACCCCAACAGTACTATACACCAGAAATTTACAGAGACAATTCATAGAAACAGGCACTGCACAGACAATAGGATGGCAATAAATACATATCTTTCACTAGTTGCTCGCAACATGAAAGGCCTAAATGCTCCCTTGAAATGGCACAGGTCTGCAGATTGGATAAAAAGACAGGAACCATCCATATGCTGTCTACAAGAGACACATTTTGAACCTAAAGACACCTCCAGACAGAAAGTGAGGGGATGGAGAACCATTTTTCATTCCAATGGACCTCAAAAGAAAGCTGGGGTAGCAATTCATATAACAGACAAATAAGAATTTAAACCAAAGACTGTATTAAGAGATCCAGAGGGATACCATATCATTGTTATAGGGTTCATCCAACAAAAGATCTAACAATTGTAAATATCTATCCCCCCAAAATGGGAGCAGCCAACTACATAGGCTGGCTGTTAACCAAAATAAAGAATCAGATCGACAATACTACATTAATAGTAGGAGATTTTAACACTCCACTTGCAGCATTGGACAGATCATCTAAGCAGAAGATTAACAAAGAAACAAGAGCTTTGAATGACACATTGGACCAGATGGACTTCGTAGATATATACAGAACATTCCAGCCTAAAACAGCAGAATACTCATTCTTCTCAAATGTACACAGAACTTTCTCCAAAATAGATTATATACTGGGTCACAAATCAGATCACAGCTAATACCAAAAGATTGAGATTATCCTCTACACATTATCAGACCACAATGCCTTGAAACTGGAACTCAATCACAAGAAAAAACTTGGAAGGAATTCAAACACTTGGAAGTTGAAGAGCATCCTGCTAAAGAATGTTATGGGTCAACCAAGAAATTAAAAAAGAATTTAACAATTCATGGAAACTAATGAGAATGAAAATACTTCAATCCAAAACCTATGGGATACTGCAAAGCCTGCACTAAGAGGGAAATACATAGCCATTCAAACCTCACTCATAAAATTAGAAAAATCCCAAATGCAGAAGCTAACCTTACACCTAAAGGAGTTGGAGAAGGAACACCAAATAAAACATAAACCAAGCAGGAGAGGAGAAATAATAAAGATTAGAGCAGAGATCAATGAAATAGAAACCAGAAAAACAGTAGAACAGATCGGCGAAACTAGAAGCTGGTTCTTTGAGAGAATCAATAAGATCACTAAACCTATGGCCAAACTTATCCAAAAGAAAAAAAAAGGACCCAAATTAATAAAAGCATGACTGAAATGGGAGAAATCTCCACTAATACCACGGAAATAGAAACAATTATTAGAAATTATTACCAGCAACTATATGCCAACAAATTAAGCAACCTGGAAGAAATGGAAGCCTTCCTGGAAACTTATAAACTACCAAGACTGCAACAGGAAGAAATAGACAATCTGAATAGACCAATAACCAGTAACGAAATTGAAGCAGTAATAAAAAAAAATCACAAAAAACCAAAATGAAACAAAACAAAAAACAAAAGCCCAGGGCCAGATGGCTTCTGAGAGGAATTCTACCAAATGTTTAAAGAAGATTTAAAGAAGACATTTAAGAAGATTATTCTACTGAAGCTGTTTCAAAAAATAGAAACAGAAGGAAAACTTCCAAACTCCTTCTATGAGGCCAGCATTACCCTGATCCCAAAACCAGGCAAAGACCTCCTCAAAAACAATTACAGACCAATATCCCTGATGAACATGAATGCCAAAATACTCAACAAGTTCCTAGCCAATAGGATCCAGCAATACATTAAAAGGATTTGGGGCGCCTGGGTGGCACAGCAGTTAAACGTCTGCCTTCGGCTCAGGACATGATCCCGGCATTATGGGATCGAGCCCCACATCAGGCTCCTCCGCTATGAGCCTGCTTCTTCCTCTCCCACTCCCCCTGCTTGTGTTCCCTCTGTCGCTGGCTGTCTCTGTCAAATAAATAAATAAAATCTTTTTAAAAAAAAAGGATTATTCACCACGACCAAGAGGGATTTATTCCTGGGATGTAAGTGTGGTTCAACATTCACAAACTAATCAACGTGATAGAGCACACTAATAAAAGAAAAGAACCATATGATCCTCTCAGTTGATACAGAAAAAGCATTTGACAAAATTCAACATTCTTTCCTAATTAAAACTCTTCGGAGTATAGGGATAGACGGAAAATGCCTCAATATCATAAAAACCACCTATGAAAACCCCACAGTGAATATCATTCTCAGAGCTCTCAAGAGCTCTCTCATAGAGCTTTTCCCCAAGGTCAGGAACGTGACAGGGATGCCCACTCTCGCCATTATTGTTCAACATAGTACTAGAAGTCCTAGCATCAGCAATCAGACAAAAAAAAAGGCATCCAAATTGGCAAAGAAGTCAAACTCTCTCTCTTTGCAGATAACCTGATATGTTATGTAGAAAACCCAAAAGACTCCACCCCCAAATTACTAGAACTCATACAGCAATTCAGCAACATGGCAGGATACAAAACCAATGCATAGAAATCAGGTTTTTTTCTATACACTAAAATGTAGCCATAGAAAGAGAAATTAAGGAAATGCTTCCATTTACAATAGCACAAAAAAAACATAAAATACCAAGGAATAAACCAAACCAAAGAGGTAAAGGATCTATAGTCTAGAAACTACACAACACTTATGAAAGAAATTGAAGAAGACACAAAGAGATGGAAAAACATTCCATGTTCATTTATTGGAAGAATAAATTTCGTTAAAATATCTATACTTGCCAGAGCAATTTATACTTTCAAAGCCATTCCTATTAAAATACTGTTGGCATTTTTCATGGAGTTGGAACAAACAATCCTAAAATTTGTGTGGAACCAGAAAAGACCCAGAACCACCAAGGGAATGGTGAAAAAGAAATACAAAGCGTGGGGCCTTACGTTGCCTGATCTCAAGCTATATTGCAAAAATGTGATCACCAAAACAGCATGGTATTGGCATAAAAATGGACATATAGATCAATGGAACAGAATAGAGACCCCAGAAATGGACCCTCAACTCCATGGTCAACTAATCTTTGACAAAGCAATAACTAATATGTATTGCATGGTGCACTGGGTATTATATGCAACTAATGAATCATCGAACTTTACATCAAAAACCAGGAATGTACTGTATGGTGACTAACATAATAAAAAAATTAAAAAGAAAAAAATAATATGTAATGGAAAAATATAGTTTCTTCAATAAATGTTGCTGGGAAAATTGGACAGCTACATGCAGCAGAATGAAACTGGACCATTCCGTTATACCATACACAAAGATAAACTCAATTTGGATGAAGGAGCTCAATGTGAGACCCAAATCCATCAAAATCCTAGAGGAGAACATAGGCAGTAACCTCTTTGACATCAGCCACAGCAATTTCTTTCAAGACACGTCTCAAAGGGAAGGGAATCAAAAGCAAAAATGAACGTTTGGGACTTAATCAAGATAAAAAGCTCCTGTACAGCAAAAGAAACAGTCAACAAAACTAATACGGAGCCCATGAAACGGGAGAAAATATTTTCAAATGACACTACAGATAAAGGACCTATAAAGTACTTCTCAAACTCAACACTCAAAAAAAACATAACCCAGGAGGAGAGAAAAGATGGCGGAGGAGTAGGGGACCCCTTTTTCAGCCAGTCCCCTGAGTTGAGCTGGATA
>NW_023255111.1:454119-471327 GCF_002007445.2 Ailuropoda melanoleuca
ATCAAACTTTACATCGGAATCCGGGGATGTACTGTATGGTGATTAACATAATATAATAAAAAATAAATAAAAAAATAGAGCTACTCTATGACCCAGCAATTGGGTATTTACCCCCAAAGATACAGATATAGTGAAAAGAAAGGGCACATGCACCCCAATGTTCATAGCAGCAATGTCCACCATAGCCAAACTGTGGAAGGAACCTAGATGGCCTTCAACAGATGAATGGGTAAAGAAAAGAAGATGTGGTTCATATATACAATGGAATATTACTCAGCCATCAAAAAGGATGAATACCCACCATTTGCATCAACATAGATGGAACTGGAGGGGATTTTGCTAAGTGAAGTAAGTCAAGCAGAGTAAGATAATTATCATATGGTTTCACTCATATGTTTAACATAAGCAAGAGCATGGAGGACCATAGGGTAAAGGAGAGAAATCTGAAGGGGGAAAAATCAGAGAAGGAGACAAGCCATGAGAGACTATGGACTCCGGGAACCAAATGAGAGTTTCAGAGGGGATGAGGGTGGAGGGAGGGAATAACAGGGTGATGAGTAAGGAGGGCACGTGTTGTTATGAGCACTGGGTGTTATATGTAACTAATGAATCACTGAACACTACATCAAAAACTAATAATGTACATACAGTGGCTAACTGAACATAGTAATAATAATAAAAACAATATGAAGAATTGGAGAGAGGAGTTAAGATGGTGGAGGAGTGGGTGGTAGGGGGGCCTAAGCTTGTCTCATTCCCTGAAAACAGCTAGATAATTATCAAATCGTTCTGAACACTCAAGAAATCAATTAGAGGTCTAAAAGAAGAAAAACTGCAGGTCCACAAGTAGAAAAGTGACCACCTTTTGGAAGGTAAGATTTGCGAAGAGTTGACTTGGGAGGAGATACAACAGTGGGTATTATGTCAGTTAGGGACCCCTGCTTATGGAGGCTACTGCCAAGTTTTATATGCAGCAGAGCATAAAATCTGAACTCTTAGAATTCAGCTACCATAGGGGGTATGCCTGGCTTAAAAGTGCTCAGGTCAAAGCAGGGCAGAATCCCAGGAGTCACAGTATGGTCTGAGGATCCCCTGGGTTGCAAGAAGAATGGGTGGTGCCAATGTGCTCTTCCCAGACTTAGGAACAGGGATGCTGGCTGAAAGCAATATGTCTTGGTGGTGGCCTTCTGCTTTGTTTTGCCATAAACTTAACTGCTGTGCGGTCACACAACTGCTTTTCTAGGATGGGCTGGCAAATTGCAAAAGCATGGCAAGACCCTCCCCCAGAGGATCATCGTCGATCCACACCATGGGAGTCCCTAAAATTCAGTTTGGAAATTCAGTCACATGCCTGAGATTAAAAAAAAAAAAAAAAAAAGCTTGGACACAGGCAGGGTGAACACAGGGTTCTGACAGAAACCAGGGAAAGAAGAGGGGTGATTTATTGCACTCTGTGAGTGCTCCATGAAGAGCAGAGAGCACAAAATCTCAGCATCAGGGGTAGAGAGTTGGGCACCACCATTTTCATCCTGCTCATCAGCACTGAAATCCTTCATAGATCAAAACAGCACCACCTAGTGAAGGCTGAAGCCACTTACACCAAGCCTCACTCTGTTGTGCACTGGAGGCGCATTTCCACTACAGCAAGTCCACCTGAGAATCAGCACAATAGGCTCTTCCCCCAGCAGAACAGTACAAACTTGCTCACACCAAGTCTACTGATCATACAGTGCTGCAAAACTTCAGCTCTAGGGATTTGGATCTTTCTGTTCACTTTTTAAAATATTTTTAATTATTAGTTTCCAGGTATTTTTTCAATTCATTCATTTATTGTTATTTTTAATTTTTATTTTATATACATATTTTTTGGTTTATTTTCATTTTCTGTTACATCTTTAATTTTTATTGAATTTAGATTCTTTTAACAAGCAGACTAAAACACACCCAGGATATAGATTTTTTTTCCTTCCTCTTTACTTCTCTGGAAAAAAATGACAAGATAGAGAAATTCACCCCACAGGTAAGAACAGGAAGAAGTAATGTCCAGGGATTTAATCAATACGGATATAACTAAGATGTATGAACTAGAATTTAAAACGACAATTATAATGATACTAGCTGGACTTGAAAAAAGCATGGAAGACAGCAGAGAATCCCTTACTGCAGAGATAAAAGAACTAAAATTTCATCAGGCTGAAATTAAAAATGCTATAACTAAGATGCAATCCCAAATGGAGGCCAAAAAAAATGAGGATGGATGAAGCAGAGGAATGAATCAGTGAAAGTGAAGAAAAAATTATGGAAAAATAATGAAGCTGAAAAGATGAGGGAAAGAAAGGTACTAGATTACAAAGGTAGACTTAGGGAACTCAGCGACATATTAAAATTTAGTAACATTTGTACCATAAGAGTCCCAGGAGATGAAGAAAGAGAAAAAGTGGCAGGAGGTTTATTTGAGAAAATGACAGCTGAAAGCTTCCCTAACCTGGGGAAGGACACACACATCAAAATTCAAGAGACACGGAGAACTCCCATTAAATTCCACAGAAGCCAACCACTGCAGAGATATATCAGAGTCAAAATAACAAAATAAACAGCATCACGAAAGCAGAAAGAGAAAAAAAGTCCTTAACTTACAAGGGAAGAGAGAGCAGATTTACAGTAGATCTGTCCAAAAAAACTTGGCAGGTCAGAAGACAGTGGCATGATATATTCAACATGCTATATAGCTAAAATATGCAGACAAGAATACTTTATCCAACAAGGCTTCATTCAGAATACAGGAGAGAGAAAGAGTATCCCTGACAAACAAAAAATAAAGGAGTTTGTGACCACTAAACCAGACTTGCAAGAAATTATAAGGGGGGGCTCTCTGAGTGGAGAAAAGAAATACCAAAAGTAGCAAAGACTAGAAAGGACCAGAGAACATCACCAGAAACACCAACATTACAGGTAGTACAATGACAATAAATTCATATATTTCAATAACCACTCTGAAAGTAAATGGACTAAATGCTCCAATCAAAAGACATAGGATATCAGAATGACAAAAAAACAAGATCCATATATATGCTGCATACAAGAGACTCATTTTAGAACTAAAGGCATCTACAGATTGAAAGTGAGGGGCTAGAGAATGATCTATCATTGCTAATGATGTCAAAAGAAAGCTGGAGTACCCATACTTACATCAGACAAACTAGATTTTAAAACAAAGACTGTAACAAGAGATGAAAAACGGCATTATATCACAATTAAGGGGTCTATCTATCAAGAAGATCTAACAATTATAAAGATTTATGCACCCCACATGGGAGGACCCAAATATATAAAACAGTTAATAACAAACATGAGGGAACTAAATGATAATAGTACTATGATACTAGGGCCTTTAACACCCCACTTACATCAATGGACAGATCATCTAAACAGAAAATCAACAAGGGAACAATGGCCTTGAATGGCATATTGGAACAGATGGATGTAGCTGATATATTCAGGACATTCCATCCTAAAACACCAGAATACATATTCTTTGAAAATGCACATGGAACATCCTTCAGAATAGATCACATATTAGCCCACAAAACAAGCCTCAACAAATTTGAAAAGATCAAAGTCATACATGCCTCTTTTCTGATGACAACGTTGTGAAACTAGAAGGCAAACACAAGAAAAACTCTGGAAAGACCACAAACACATGGAGGTTGAAGAACATCTTACAAAAGAATGAATGGATAAACCAGGAAATTACAGAAGAAATTTTTAAAAATACATGGAAGCAAATGAAAATGCAAATATGATAGTCAAAAACCTTTGGGATGCAGCAAAGGCAGTCAGTTCCTGAAGAAGGAAGTATATTGCAATACAAGCCTACCTCAAGAAGCAAGAAAAGACTCAAATACACAATGTAATATTACACCTAAAGGAGCAAGAAAAGGAACAGCAAATAAAGTCTAAAGCCAGCAGAAAAAATGAAATAATAAAGATTAGAGCAGAAATAAATAATATAGGAACAACAACAAAAACAAAAAGCCATAGAACAGAACAATGAAACAAAGAGTTGGTTCTGCAAAAGAATTAATAAAATTGATAAACCCCTAGCCAGACATATCAAAAAGAAAAGAGAAAGGACCCAAATAGATAAAATCATGAATGAAACCAGAAACATCGCAACCAACACCACAGAAATACAAAATTTATAAGAGAATACTATGAAAAATTATATGCCACCAAACTGGTAAATCTGCAAGAAATGGATGAGTTCCTAGAAAGATACCAACTATCAAAACTGAAACAGGAAGAAACAGAAAATTGAACATACAAATTACCAGCAAGGAAATTGAGTTAGTAATCAAAAATTTCCCAGAGTAGGTCAAAATGGGGGCTAAGTAGGGGACCTCATTTCATCTGGCCCCTTGAATTTAGGTGGATATCTATCAAACCACTCTGAACACACGCAAATTCATCCTGAAATGTAAAAAGATTTATCTGGATCGCCACAAGCTGAAAAACTACTACTTTTTGCAAGGTAGGAGGTGCAGAACCTTGAATCTTTGGGGGGAAATATCTGAAGATAAGCAGAGGGGGGAGGGAGCATCCATAAGCCAGAAAGTGATATAACACGAGAACAACAACAAAAAAATCGGGACCCTTGGAAATCTAGTCTAGTGAGAGGCACCTCCTTCTGAAAAGGGTACAGGGGGCAAATAAGGCAGAATTCTAAGTGGATCATTGTGGTCTCGGGATTCCAGGAGATGCAGAAAGAACAGGGGGAGCCCGAAACAATAGAGTGCCCAAGCAGTGGAGTGGGGAGCCTGGTTATGGTCAGTGAGCCTAGAGGGGACTTTGAGCTCTGGACACCGTAAACTGCAAGCTGAGCTGGTAGGGAGACTGCTCTCTTCCTGACCACCCTGAAAAGTACTAGAAGGCCTGGGCTGTCTAAGATCCTAGGGGAGATATAGGACGGCTTGTGCCCATGACAGGGACAGCTCTCAGGGTGGTGTGGCCCATGAAGAGATGCTGTGGCAGCACCCAGCAGGACCTAGGAGCTGCGGAAGAGGGTGCATGCATGTGAGTAAATGGCCACTGGCAGTTGCACAGCCACAAGGTGCAGAGATGGTCGCAGGTCCCCAGGACTCTCCTGGAAGAGGTGTGGCAGGCACAAATACTGCCAGTCGGCAGAGTTTGCTATGTGCAGAGGTGGAAACAGATTGACCTGGAGGGTTTGCTGGGGGTGGGGAGACTACGACTTTTCAACTCTGGGTCAGAGATTCCTGCATGACCATGTTTGCTCTGACTCCCTAAAGAGAAGCTGAAAGATGCCAGGGAACAAAAGTCTCCAAGCCATCCAGCTCACATTAAGGCTATCGTGGTGACAAGGAGTGGGGCAACTCCACCCAGGCAAAGACGTCTGAGAAGCTGAGCAGCAGGCCCCTCTCCCAGAAGACAGACTGGAAGAACAGGTGAATGATAAGCTTATTTCCCATAGGACTGTAAAATTACAGCGCCAGGGGAAAATAATATAGGGAGCATCAGGTGTTCCCTCATGACTCACTTACACTTCAGGCTAAAATTTTGCATTTCTTTTTTAGCTTCTTTTCTTATTCTTTTGTTTTTTTTAAAACCTGCTCTTGTTTCAAATAGATTCTTATTTCCCAACCTATGTTTCTCAGTTGCTTCTTTCATTTTTTTCACATATATATTTTATAGATTTATGCCCCATACTAGCCCGTTTTTCACTCTATTCAATTTCCTCTTGATATATATGTAGTTCTGGTCCCTTTGCAATTTTGGGATATCATGTCTTTTAACACACAGACCAAAAATCAAGCAGGAATGGGCAGATCAACCTGATGTGTCCACCCTGAGAGATTATAATCTCTCTCCCCACCCCCAATATGTTTCTTTGTTTTCTCTTGTCTTTTTTCATTCTTTTTTGTTATTTTGGATCATCATGGCTTTGGTGGCATATCTGTGGTACATTTCGACAGCTTCAGAATTTTTCCTAAGGTGCATTTGGCTTGGGTTGTGGTTGATATTTTGGACTCTATACATTCCTTCAACCATCCTTCAACAGAATGACTAGGAGGAGGAACTCCCAACAAAGAAAAGAACCAGAGACAAAGGCCTATCCCACAGAACTAATGGATATAGATATAAGCAAAATGTCAGAGATAGACCTCAGGGTACCAATCATGAAGTCAATAGCTAGACTTGAGAAAAGCATTAGTGACAATATAGAATCTCTAAGGGCAGAAATGAGATCTCATCAGACTGAATGTAAAAATGCTATGAATGAGATACGGTCTGAAATAGATATAGCCAGGGCAAATGAGGCAGAGAACGAATTAGTGATCTGGACGATAAGCTGACAGAAAGGAAGAAAGCTAAGGAAGATAAGGATAGGCAGCTAATAACCCATGAGAACAGACTTAGATCAATGATGGCATGAAATGTTCCATGTCAGAATTATTGGGATCCCTGAGTGGGTAGAGAGAGAGAGAGAGGACTAGAAGGAATATTTGAGCAAATCGTAGCTGAGAACTTCCCTAATCTGGGGAAGGAAATAAGCATTCACGTCCAAGAGGCAGAGAGGACCCCTCCCAAAATCAATAAAAATAGATCACCACCAGGGCATATAATTGTGAAACTTGCAATTAGAGCCAAGAAGGCTATCTGGAGAACAGCTATGGGAAAAAGATTTCTTACATACAGAGGGAAGAACATCAGAATAAAATCAGACCTATCTACAGAGGCCTGGCAAACCAGAAAGGGCTTGCAACATATTCAGGGTACTAAATGAGAAGAACATGCAGCTGAGGACACTTTATCCACCAAGGCTGTCATTCAGAAAGAATGAAGAGATAAAGAGCTTCTAGGACTAGCAGAAACTGAAAGATATGTAACCACCAAGCCAGCCGTGCAAGAAATGTTAAGGGGGAATCTATAAAAGTAGAAAGACCCCAAGAGTAATATAGACGAGAAGTTAACAAAGACTATAGATACACGGATTTAAAGGCAATACAATGGCACTAAATTTGTATCTTTCTAGAGTTACTCTTAACGTGAACAGGCTGAATGTTCCCATCAAAAGGCACATGGTTTCAGATTGGATAAAAAAGCAGGACCCATCCATTTGCTGTCTACAAGAGACTCATTTTGCATTTTGAACCTAAAGACACTTCCAGATTGAAAGTGAGGGAATGGAGAACCACTTATCATGCCAAAAGGCCTCAAAAAAAAAAAAGCTGAGGTAGCAATTCTCATATTAGACAACATAGATTTTATTTTACTTGTTTATTATGATATGTTAGTTACCATACAGTACATCATTAGTTTTTGATGTAGTGTACCATGATTCTTTGTTTTTGTATAACACCCAGTGCTCCATGCAATATGTGCCCTCCTTAATACCCTTCACAAGGCTGGACCGTCCCCTCACCCTCCTCCCCTCTAAAACCCTCAGTTTGTTTCCCAGAGTCCATAGTTTCTTGTGGTTCATTTCCACTTCTGTTTACCCCCCCTCATTTTCCCCTTCCTTTTCCTACCAATCTCCCTGCTATTACTTATGTTCCACAAATGAGTGAAACCATATGATAACTGTCTTTCTCTGCTTGAATTATTTCATGTAGCATAATCTCCTCCAGACCCGTCCATGTTGCTACAAATGTTAGGTAATCATTCCTTCTGATGGCTGAGTAATATTCTATTGTATATATGGACCACATCTTCTTTAATGCAGTCTTCTGTTGAAGGGCAACTCAGCTCCTTCCGCAGTTTGGGTATTGTGGACAATGCTGCTATGAACATTGGGGTGCATATGGCCCCTCTCTTCACTGTGTCTGTATCTTTGGGGTCAATACCCAGTAGTGCAATTGCTGGATCATAGGGTAGCTCTATTTTTAACTTCTTGAGGGACCTCAACACAAACTGGCTGTACCAACATGCACTCCTACCAAAAGTGTAAGAGGGTTCCCATTTCTCCACATCCTCTCCAACATTTGTTGTTTCTTGTCTTGTCCATTTTTACCATTCCAACTGGTGTATGGTGGTATCTCAATGCGGTTTTGATTTGAATTTCCTTGATGGCTAATGATGTTGAAAATTTCTCACGTATCGTATGTCTTCATTGGAAAAGTGTCTGTTTGTATCTTCTGCCCATTTTTTATTTGATTATTTGTTTCTTGGGTATTGAGTTAAAAAAGTTATTTATAGATCTTGGATACCAGGCTTTTATCTGTAGTGTCATTTTCACGTATCTTCTCCCATTCTGTGGTTTGCCTCTTTCTTTTGTTGACTGTTTCCTTTGCTTGGCAGAAGCTTTTTATCTTGATGAAGTCCCAAAAGTTCATTTTTGCTTCTGTTTCCTTTGCCATTGGACGCGTGTCATTAAAGAAGTTGCTGTGGCCGATGTCGAAGAGGTTAAAACCTATGTGCTCCTCTAGGATTTTGATGCACTACTGTCTCGCATCAAGGTCTTTCATCCATTTGGAGTTTAACTTTGTGTATGGTGTGAGAGAGTGGTAAAGTTTCATTCTTCTGTATATAGCTGTCCAATTTTCCCAGCACCATTTATTGAAGAGACTTTCTTTTTCCACTGGATGTTTCTTCCTGCTTTTTCAAGGTTTGGTTGACCAAAGAGTCGAGGGTCCATTTTTTGGAGTCTGTATTCTGTTCCATTGGTCTATGTGTCTGTTTTTCTGCCACTACCATGCTGTCTTGGTGATCACAGCTTTGTAGTATAGTTTGAGATCAGGCAACATGATGCCCCCAGCTTTGTTTTTCTTTTTCAACATTTCCTTGGTAATTCTGGTTCCACAAAAATTTTAGGATTCTTTGTTCCAGCACTTTGAAAAAATGTAATTGGTATTTTGATCTGGATGGCATTGAATGTGCCGATTGCCCTGGTAGCATAGACATTTTAACTATATTTATTCTTCTGATCCATGAGCATGGAAAGTTTTTCCAACATTTTTGTCTTCTTCAATGTCTTTCAACAGTGTTCTGTAGTTTCTAGAGTATAAGTCCTTTACCTCTCTGGTTAAGTTTATTCTGAGACATCTTATGGTTTTTGGTGCTATTGTAAATGGAATCGATTCCCAAATTTCTTTTTCGTCAGTCTCATTGTTAGTGTATAGAAATGCAACTTATTTCTGAGCATTGATTTTGTATCCTGCCACATTACTGAATTGTTGTATGAGTTCTAGTAATTTGGGGGTGGAGTCTTTTGGGTTTTCCATATGAAGTATCATGTTATCTGTGAAAAGAGAGAGCTTGACTTCCTCTTTGCCAATTTGAATACCTTTTATTCTTTGTTGTTTTCTGATTGCTGTTGCTAGGACTTCCAGTACAAGGTCGAACAAAAATGGGGAGAGTGGGCATCCTTGTCATGTTCCTGATCTTAAGGGAAAGGCTCTCAGCTTTTTGCCATTGAGAATGATATTTGCTATAGACTTTTCATAGTTGGTCTTTATGAAATTGCGAAATGTACTCTTTATCTCTATGCTCTGAAGGGTTTTAATCAGATAAAGATGTATTTTGTCAAATACTTTTTCTTCATCAAGAGGATCATATGTTTCTTTTCTCTTCTCTTATTAATGTATTCGATCACATTCATTGATTTGCAAATGTTGAGCCACCCTTGAATCCCAGGGATGAATCCCACTTGGTCATGATGGATATTCCTTTTAATGTACTGTTGGATCCTATTAGCTAGGATCTTTTTGAGAATTTTGGCATCCATATTCATCAGGTTATCGGTCTGTAATTCTCCTGTTTGGCAGGGTCTTTCCCTGGTTTTGGGATAAAGGAAATACTGGCTTCATAGAATGAGTTTGTAGTTTTCCTTCTGTTTCTATTTTTTTTGAAATAGAATATTCTCTTCAGGAGAATAGATATTATTTCTTCCTTGAATGTTTGGTAGTATTCCCCAGGGAATCCATCAGGCCCTGGACTCTTGCCTTTTGGGGGGGGGGGGTTTGATCACTGCTTCAATCTCATCGTGATTAATCAGTCGGTTTAGATAATCAGTTTCTTCCTGTTTCAATCTGGGCACTTTATAGGTTTCCAGAAAGGCATCCATTTCTTCCAGGTTGTTTAATTTATTGGAATTAAGTTTTTGATAATAATTTCTAATGATTGTCTCTATTTCCTTGGTGTTAGTCATCATCTCTCCCCTTTCATTCATAATTTTATTAATTTGGGTCCTTTCTCTATTCTTTTGAATAAGTCTGGCCAGTGGCTTATTGATCTTATTTATTCTTTCAAAGAACCAGCTTCTAGTTTTGTTGATCTGCTCTACTGTGCTCTTGCTTTCTAATTCATTGATCTCTGCTCTAATCTTAATCAATTGTGTTTTTCTCTCTGGCTTAGGCCTGTTCTTTTGTTCCAACTCCAGCCGTTTAAGGTGTGAGTAGAAAGACTGCATTTTCAATTTTTCTATTCTTTTGAGTGTGGCTCGGATGGCTATGTATTTCCCCCTTAGGACCGCCTTTGCAGTGTCCTATAGGTTTTGGACTGATGTGTTTTCATTCTTATTGGTTTCCATAAATTGCTTAAGTTCCTCTTTAATTTCCTAGTTTACCCAATCATTCTTAAGCAGGATAGTTCTTAGTTTCCAAGTGTTTGAGTTTCTTCCAAATTTATTTTTTCTTTTGCTTGAATTCCAGTTTCAAAGCATTGTGGTCCGAGAATATGCAGGGAATAATCTCAGTCTTTTGGTATCGGTTGAGACCTGTTTTGTGACCCAGTATATGGTTCATTCTGGAGAAAGTTCCATGTGAGTTCGAAAAGAATGAGTATTCTGTTGTTCTAGGGTGGAGTGTTCTGTATATATCTACGGGGTCCATCTGGTCCAGTATATCATTCAAACCTCTTGTTTCTTTGCTGATTTTCTGCTTAGATGATCTGTCGATTGTTGAGAGTGGAGTGTTGATGTCCCCTACTATTAATATATTATTATCTATATGTCTCTTTATTCTGATTAACAGTTGTCTTATGTAGTTGGCTGCTCCCCTATTGGGGGCATAGATATTTATAATTGTTATATCCTCTTGTAGGATACACCCTTTAAGAATAATGTAGTGTCTTTCTGTATCTCTAACTACAGACTTTAGCTTAAAATCTAATGTGTCTGATATGAGAATTGCTACCCCAGCTTTCTTTTGAGGTCCCTTGGCATGAAAAATGGTTCTCCATCTCTTCACTTTCAGTCTGGATGTATCTTTAGGTTCAAAATGAGTCTCTTGTAGACAGCATATGGATGGGTCATGTATTTTTAAAGAATCTGCAACCCTGTGGTGTTTTATGGGAGCATTTAGGCCATTCACATTGAGAGTGATTATTGAGAGATAGGATTTTAATGTTGTCATGTTGCCTGTGAAATCCATGTTTCTACAGATTGTCTCTGTAAATTTCTGGTCTGTATCACTCTTGGGGTCTTTCTACTTTTATAGAACCCCCCTTATTTTTTTTAGGGCTGGCTCAGTGATCACATATTCTTTCCATTTCTGCCGGTCTTGGAAAGTCCTTGTCTCTCCATCCATCCTGAATGATAGCCCTATTGGATATAGTATCCTTGGCTGCATGTTCTTCTCACTTAGTGCTCTACATATGACTTGTCAGCACATCTGGCTTGCCAGGTCTCTGTAGACAGGTCTGGGGTTATTCTGATGTTCCTCCTTCTGTACAGAAGAAATTTCTTCCCCCTGGCCACTTTCAAGATTGTGTCCTTCGATCTAAGATTTGCGAACTGTACTATTATATGTCATGGTGTTGGTCTGTTCTCATTGATCTTGGGAGGGGTCCTCTCTGTCTCTTGGACATGAATGCTTGTTTCCTTCACCAGATTAGGGAAGTTCTCAGCTACAATTGGTTCAAATATCTCTTCTAGATCTCTCTCTTTCTCCACCCCCTTGGGGATGATGATAATTCCAACATTGGAAAGTTCCATTGAGTCAGTAATCTCCTGTAGCTTTTTTTCATGAAAATGGAGTTTCTTTTCCCATGTTACTTCTCTTTGTTTCTTTTCTATCATCTCATCCTCTAACTCACTAATTTATTATTCTGCCTCGTTTACCCTGGCAGTCAGAGCATCCAGTTTAGACTGCATTTGATTCATAGAATTCTTAATTTCCACAAGATTCATTCTCCTTTCAGCCCTTAGAGATTCTATATTTTCATTAATATTTTTCTCAAGCCTATACATCATCTTGATAATTGTTACTCTGAAATTCATTTCTGACAGTTTGGTTATATCCATATCCATTAGTTCTGGGCAGAGGCCACAGTCTCTGTTTCTTTCCTTTTTGGGGATTCCTACTTATGGTCATTCTGATGAGGTGTGGTTGCAGGGATGTACAGAGCCCAAATTATTGACCAAGACCCAAGCAAAATGCACCTGTTTTATAAGGACCTTAGGGATGTGGGCTTCTTGTTCTCTCAGCCAGCCTTCTGGGGGAGGGGCCTGCTGCACTTATACTCAGGCAATTCTGTTTGGGCAGAGCTTCCCTGCCTCTTGGGGGTGGGTGCACAGTGAGAACCGTTTTTTCCAGACTTTTGTTCTCTGGTTGGTTTCCCTGGTGGTTTTCTGTGTCTCTTCTGAGAGTCAGAACAGCAGTGACCATATCCAAAAGTGTCTCAGAACAGAGAGTTCACAGTCTGCACTTCACTGAGCTCTCCAGACCCCACTGATTCTGTTTCTGTCGGTGCTGCTAAAAACCCACAGGGTCCTGGGTTGTGTGGCCCACAGCCGTACTCCCAGTTCTTGTTCCCAGGGCTGGCACGTCTCTGCCCTTTGTGCTCTAAAACCACCAGCCACCCCCAGTTCGCGCATGTGCTCCCGAGCTCCAGGTTTCAGTTTCGGTTCCCTGCTGCTACTGGTCTGCTAGTGCAGCTTCTTCCCAGCACGGGTGGCTTCTGCCTTCCCGGCGCCCAAGCACAGAAGCTCCCTCCCCCTTCTGTTTATCTTCCAATAGCTGCACGGAGACTCTCAGATCCTCACTTCACCCCTCAAGACCAAGTGCTGGAAGTGTTCTTTTTGTAGAGATCCAGATGTATCTGCTTACATCTCAGGCTGATTTCGTAGGTGTTCAGGATGGACTGGTAGATATCCAGCTCGATTCAGAGGACCAGTTGAAATAGGGTCCCCTACACCTCCACTGTCTTTCCCCCTGCCCAATCTAGGCAAATTAGATGTTCATTCAAAGACTGTAGTACGAGATGTAGAAGGACACTATATCATTCTTAAAAGGTCTACCCAACAAGAAGATCTAACAGTTGTAAATATCTATGCCTCCAGCATGGGAGCAGCCAAGTACATAAACTAAGTATTAACCAAAATAAAGAATCATATTGATAATACGTAAATAGTAGGAGACTTTAACACTTCACTCACAGCATTAGACAAACTAAGCACAAGATCAGTAAAGAAACAAGACCTTTGAAGGACACAGTGGACCACATGAGCTTTGTAGATATATAAAGAACATTCCATCCTAAAACAACAGAATACTCATTTTTCTCAAATGTACACAGAATTTTCCCCAGAATAGATCACATACTGGACCACAAATCAGGTCTCAACCAACACTAAAATATTGATAATATTCCCTGCATATTTTCAGACCACATGCTTTGAAACTGGAACTCAATCACAGGAGGAAACTTGGAAGGAATTAAAAACCTTGGAGGTTAAAAAGCATCCTACTAAAGAATGAATGGGTCGGGGCACCTGGGTGGCACGGCGGTTAAGCGTCTGCCTTCGGCTCAGGGCGTGATCCCAGCGTTATGGGATTGAGCCCCACATCAGGCTCCTCCAATATGAGCCTGCTCCTTCCTCTCCCACTCCACCTGCTTGTGTTCCCTCTCTCGCTGGCTGTCTCTATCTCTGTCAAATAAATAAATAAAATCTTTAAAAAAAAAGAATGAATGGGTCAAACAGGAAATTAAATAGGAAATTAAACAATTCATGCAAACCAATGAAAATGAAAACATATTGGTTCCAAATTGATGGGATACTGCAAAGTGAGTCCTTAGAGGGAAGTACATAGCCATCCAAGTCTCTCAAAAAATTAGAAAAATCTCACATTCAAAAGCTAACCTTACACCTATAGGATCTGGAAAAAAGAACAGCATATAAAGTCTAAACAAAGCAGGAGAAGAGAAGCAGGAGAAGAGAAGTAATAAAGATTAGAGCAGAAATGAATGAAATAGTTACTAGAAGAACAATAGAACAGATCAACAAAACTAGAAGTTGGTTGTTTCAAAGAATTAACAAGATTGATAAAACTTTGGCCAGACTTATCTAAAAGAAAAGAGAAAGGACCCAAATTAATAAAATCATAAATGAAAGGGGGAAAATCACGACCAATACCAAGGACATAGTGTTATTAGATCTTATTACCAGCAGCTATATGCCAACAAACTAGGTAATCTGGAAGAAAGAGATGCATTCCTGGACACTTATAAACTACCAAGACTGAAACGGGAAGAAATAGAAAATCTGAACAGACCAATAAAAGGCAAGGAAATTGAAGCCGTAATGAAAAATCTCCCAAAAAACAAGAGTCCAGGGCCAGATGACTTCACAGGGGAATTCTTTCAAATATTTAAAGAAGAAATTATACGCATTCTTCTAAAGCTGTTTCAAAAAAATAGAAATGGAAGGAAAACTTCCAAACTCATTCTATGAGGCCAGCACTACCCTGATCCCAAACAAACTGAGGGCTTCAGAGGGGTGGGGGGTGGGGGACTGGGATAGGCTGGTGATGGGTATTAAGGAGGGCACATATTGCATGGTGCACTGGGTGTTATACACAAATAATGAATCATGGAACATTACATCAAAGACTAAGGATATCCTGTATGGTGACTAACATAACATAATAAAAAAATTATTTAAAAAAAAGCTAATGATGTATTATATGTTGGCTAATTAAACATAAAAAGAACCCCCCCCCAAAAAAAACAGTCTTGGGCCAGATGGCTACACAGTTGAATTCTACCAGACATTTAAAGAATAGTTAATTCCTGTTCTTCTCAACTGTTCCAAAAAATAGTAATGGAACAAAAACTTCCAAACTCATTCTATAAGGACAGCATTACCTTCATTCCAAAACCAGACAAAGACTCCACTACTATGCAGAATTACAGCCCAATATCCCTGAGGAACATGGATGGAAGAATTCTCAATAAAATACTAGCAAATCAAATTCAACAATACATTAAAAGAATTATTCACCATGATCCCATGGGATTTTCTTCTGGGTGGACCCCAATCTTTATAACAGCATTATCAGCAATAGCCAAACTATGGAGAGAACCCAAATATCCTCCAAATAATGAATGGACAACAATGGTGTGTGTAATAAAATATTAGCAAGAATGAAATCTTGCCATTTGCAATATCACAGATGGAATTAAAGTGTATTATGCTAAGTGAAATAAGTCAGTCAGAGAAAGACAAATACTATATGATTTCACTCGTGAAATTTAAAAAAACAAAACAGATGACCATATGGGAAGGGGGGGAAAAACCAACAGATGTAAACAAACCATAAGAGTCTCTTAATGATAGGGAACATACTGAGGGTTGATGGAGGGAGGTGGGTGGGGGATGGGCTAGATGGATGATGGGTATTGAATAGCGTACAAGTGATGAGCACTGGGTATTGTATGTAAATGTTGAATCAGTGAATTCTACTCCTGAAACCAATATTGTGCTGTTTATTAACTAAAATTAAACTAAAAATAGAAAATAAAATAAACTAAATATAATTAAATGTGAAGAATTGTTTATAGTAAAGTTAGGGGGTATACTAAATTGAGATTCTACCTATTCAAGGCTCCCTACTGCCACCTACAGCACACATCTAAAAGGTAAATGTATTCTCCTAAAGCTGTTTCAAAAAATAGAAACAGAGGAAAACTACCAAACTCATTCTATTAGGCCAATATTACCTTGATCCCCAAACCAGGCAAAGACCCCATCAAAAAGGAGAATTGCAGACCGATATCCCTGATGAATATGGCCGCCAAAATTCTCAACAAGATCCTAGCCAATAGGATCCAACAGTACATTAAAAGGATTATCCATCATGACCAAGTGGTTCAACCCTGGGATGCAAGGGTGGTTCAACATTCACAAATCGATCAGTGTGATAGATTATACCAACAGGAAAAAAGCCAAGAATCATATGATCCTCTCACTTGATGCAGAAAAAGCATATGACAAAATAAAGCATCCTTTCCTGATTAAAACACTTCAGAGTGTAGGGATAAAAGGTACATTCCTCAATCTCATAAAAACAATCTATGAAAAGCCTACAGCGAATATCATCCTCAATGGGGGAAAGCTGGAAGCCTTTCCCTTGAGATCAGGAACACAACAAGGATGCCCACTCTCGCCGTTATTATTCAACATAGTATTAGAAGTCCTTGCAACAGCAATCAGACAATAAAAAGGGATAAAAGGTATCCAAATTGGCAAAGAAGAAGTCAAACTGCCTCTCTTCGCAGATGATATGATACTCTATTTGGAAAACCCAAAAGAATCCACGCCCAAACTACTAGAAGTTATAGAGCAATTCAGTAATGTGGCGGGATACAAAATCAATGCTCAGAAATCAGTTGCATTTCTATACACAAACAATGAGACTGATGAAAGAGAAATTAGGAAATCCATTCTATTTACAATAGCACCAAAAATCATATGTTATCTCGGAATTAACTTAACCAGAGACGTAAAGGATCTATATTCTAGAAACTATAAATCACTCTTGAAAGACATTGAAGAAGACACAAAAAGGTGGAAAAATATTCCATGCTCGTGGATCGGAAGAATTAACATAGTTAAAACTTCCATGCTACCCAGAGCAATCTACACTTTCAATGCTATCCCGATCAAAATACCAATAACATTTTTCAAAGAACTGGAACAAACAGGCCTTAAATTTGTGTGGAACCAGAAAAGGCCCTGAATCTCCAAGGAATTGTTGAAAAGGAAAAACAAACCTGGGGGCCTCACAATGCCAGATTTCAAGCTGTACTACAAAGCTGTGATCACAAAGACAGCATGGTACTGGCACAAAAACAGACCCATACACCAATGGAACAAAATAGAGAACCCAGAAATGGACCCTCGGCTCTTTGGGCAACTAATCTTTGATAAAGCAGGAAAAAACATCCGGTGGAAAAAAGACAGTCTCT
>NW_023255111.1:471486-508152 GCF_002007445.2 Ailuropoda melanoleuca
CTCTACGTCATCGGCCACAGCAACTTTTTTCATACCATATCTCCAAAGGCAAGAGAAACCAAAGATAAAATGAACTTGTGGGACTTCATCAAGATCAAAAGCTTCTGCACAGCGAAGGAAACAGTCAAAAAAACTAAGCGGCAGCCCACGGAATGGGAGAATATATTTGCAAATGACACTACAGGTAAAAGACTGGTATCCAAGGTCTACAAGGAACTTCTCAAACTCAATACACAAGAAACAAATAAACAAATCATAAAATAGGCAGAAGATATGAACAGACACTTTTCCAATGAAGACATACAAATGGCTAACAGACACATGAAAAAATGTTCAAAATCATTAGCCATCAGGGAAAATCAAATCAAAACCACACTGAGATACCACCTTACACCAGTTAGAATGGCAAAAATTGACAAGGTAAGAAACAGCAATTGTTGGAGAGGATGTGGAGAAAGGGGATCCCTCTTAACACTGTTGGTGGGAATGCAAGTTGGTACAGCCACTTTCGAAAACAGTGTGGAGGTCCCTCAAAAAGTTAAAGATTGAGGTACCCTTTGATCCAGCAATTGCACTTTTTTTTTTTTTTTTTTTTTTTTTTTTTTTTTGGATTGGGATAGGCCGGTGATGGGTATTAGGGAGGGCACATATTGTATGGTGCACNATGCACCCCAATGTTCATAGCAGCATTGTCCACAATAGCTAAATCGTGGAAGGAGCCGAGATGCCCTTCAACAGATGACTGGATTGAGAAGATGTGGTCCATATAGACAATGGAATATTACTCAGCTATCAAAAAATGATTTCTCAACATTTGCTGCAACAGGGATGGCACTGGAGGAGATAATGCTAAGTGAAATAAGTCAAGCAGAGAAAGACAATTATCGTATGGTTTCACTCATCTATGGAACATAAGATGTAGGAAGATCGGTAGGAGAAGAAAGGGATAAAGAAAGGGGGGGTAATCAGAAGGGGGAATGAAGCATGAGAGACTATGGACTCTGAGAAACAAACNGGGGTGGGGGAATGGGATAGGCTGGTGATGGGTAGTAAGGAGGGCAAGTATTGCATGGTGCACTGGGTGTTATACGCAACTAATGAATCACGGAACTTTACATGAAAAACCAGGGATGTACTGTATGGTGACTAACATAATATAATAAAAAATATTATTATAAAAAAAAGAAAGTCAATTTTCTTATGGTTTCACTCATTTATGGAACATAAGAAGTAGGAAGATCGGTAGGAGAAGAAAGGGAAGAAGAAAGGGGGGTAAACAGAAGGGGGAATGAACCATGAGAGACTATGGACTCTGGGAAACAAACTGAGGGCTTCAGAGGGGAGGGGGGTGTGGAAATGGGATAGGCTGGTGATAGGGTAGTAAGGAGGGCACATATTGCATGGTGCACTGGGTGTTATATGCAACTAATGAATCATCGAACTTTACATTGGAAACGGGATGTAATGTATGGTGACTAACATAATATAATAAAAAAAAACATTTAAAAAATTTTTAAAAATCTGTAAAGTTCTATACATTTGGGATTTTAAGAAACTGTCATGCCAGGGCCATGCCTAGAACCCAAATTTCCTGTCTTCCAGACCAGAACTCTTGCTGCACTTATGGCAGAGAAGGAAACAGCAAATAAGGACCAAGAGACAATTATCCCTGCAAGAATAACAGCAAATTACATTTAAACAGAACTTCACAACTTCACAACCCTTTTATGGCATTTCAACCTCATGGCAACCTTCTGAGAGAAGTACAGCAGGAAATAGGAATTTAAAATTTTAAACACCCACACAAATACTTATTCCTCTTTCCTCCTGTATTTTTTCTCATAATATGTACTTTTTAATCATTTGCTTAGCATGTATCTTCCCTACTATGAAATCTATTCCATGAGGACAGGATTTTTTGTTTTGTTCACCATTAGTGCCTAGAACAGTGCCCGGTACCTAGCATATGCTCAATAAATGTTATCGAATAAGTGAATGAATAAATGTCTATGTGGTGTGTATGGGTGTGTGTGTGTAGAGAGAGACAGAGACAAGGAGAGACAGAGAGAATGAAAGAGAAAGAATGACCTGTTTTGCTTATGAGAAAACTAATAATATCCAGAGGAGTTAATTTTTCCCAGGAAGGACTTCTGACGTTTCCCATTTCACCATTTCAGCCTATTCCCCTCACCTTACAGCCTGGCTGGTTCAGGGACATCTTACCTGGGCAAAGGGAACATTTACTACAAATGCCTTTCTTGGGCCAGCTCCAGGCATGGTGGCTACAGGTAGCCTGGGGTTCACTCCTTCATCAGCGCACTCTTCCATTCCACAAATATTCAGAGTGTCTGCTATGTACACAAAAGGTACTCTGTCAGGCCTCATTGCCCTTTACACATCCCAAAACTCATAAACACTCAAAAGGTTTCCCTGAGGTTTCACCATCCCTGGACTATATAGTAGTGAGGGAGAAAGGAGAAAAAGGTACTTGAATTCTCAGCATGTGGCCTGAGAGTCCCACAGAATTGTGTCTACCTCATAGGATGTTTGGAAAGATTAAATTAGATGCACATGTAAAACACTTAGAAAAGTTCCTGGCACAAAATAAATGCTGGCTTGGTAAATATTAGCTATTTTTCTCAAGCCTTATTGCATTCATGATCCTATTACTGGTATTCCTCACCTTTGGAATGAAGGAGGCCAGGCAAACATCCACTTCTGACAAGTGGGGAGAATAATGCTTGAGGAGTCACTATAAAGTTACATATCTATTTCTCATCCTGGCTCCGTTTGGAGATAGGTGTGTGAAGAAGATTCTTCATCTCTCCCAGGTTTAGTTTCCCCAACTTTAAAGTACAAACGCTGTTTTGAGACTTATATTAATTCACATGTGTGAAGGTGCTTTAAAAATGCAAAACACCAAACAAATGTGAGGGATTATTACTGTATTAAAATAATAAAGGCTAGCATTAATTGAGCCCTTGCTATGTGAAAGACACAGTACCAAGTGCTTTATGCAGAGTAAATTATTTCATCCTCACAATAGTACCAACAACCAGGTACTACTATTATTCAAGTTTCATAGCTAAGGTATGGTGGTTAATTTTATGTGTCAACTTGAGTGGACCACGATGCCCAGATGTTTGGTCAAAAATTATTCTGAATATTTCTGTAAAGGTATTTTTGATGAAATTAACACTTAAATCAGTGGACTTTGAATAAAACAAATAATATTCTATAATGTGAGTGGGGCTAATCTAATCAGTTGAAGGTGTTAATAGAACAAAGATTGACCTCCCCTGAGCAAGAAGGAATTCTGCCAGCAGACTGCCTTTAGACTCAGACTGCAACTCTTAGCTTTGCTGGCCTACCCTGCAGGTTTTGGACTTGTACCTCTATATTCACATGGACAAATTACTTAAAATCTCTCTCCCATTCCCTCTATAGACACACACATGCACACGTACATACACACATACACCCTGTTGCTACTGTTTCTCTGGAGAACCCTAATATAAAAGGAAACTGAATATTAGAATGGTTAAATTCCTTGCCCACAATTACACAGCTAGAATTTGAACCTGGGCAGTCTAGTTCCAGAGTGTGTGCTATTAACCATGGAACCGTACTGCCTTTGAGGATAGCTGATGCACACCCTCCCTGGTCCTACAAGCTCCCTGGGCCTACAAGGCCCTGTGTGAGCTGCTCCCTGCCTGACTCTTTACCGTTCTATCATGACACTTTTTCCTTTTTCCCTGTGCTTCAGTCATACTGGCCTTCTTTCTTTCCCTCAAGCATAGCAGACTATTTCAACCTCAAGGACTTTGTACATGCTATTCCTGCTGTCTTCCCCAAACTCCCCACAAACCTCATTGTCTCTTCTTTTCTTTTATAGTCCAAAGTTACTGGATCTTTCCCCAAATCTCTACACAGTCGACTTAACTTAATGGCACTTCCCTGAGTATGCTAGGCAGACCATTTTACAAAATGTTTCCTCATGACAATAAGGCTTCTTAGACCTAACTGAATGTATTTAGTCCCCCCACTGCCTGGTTTCTATTACTGAACAGCTTAATCACTTGCAGAACTAGTCATGTTCTAACACACACATAGACATACCAAAAATAGCATGGCGAGAAAACTTCTCAAAGCAATGGGCTCCTAAGAAGTTCCTCTCATCATGTCATGTGTTCAGGGCTTTTCTCAGTCTCAAGCAGAGAATTCAGGAAGGCTCAGGCTTGGGTTGGGAGGATTTTCCTTGTGAATGAAATTCTTACTGCATCTCTTAGCACTCAGCAAAAAGTTAGGTCTGGTCTTCTGAGGTCTGAATTCAGGGCAGAAGAGAAGATTGTATTCTGCCCACCCAAGTGTGTCTTGTCAGAAATACTAATTACTCTTTATATGGGTAGACAATAGCAGAGTTCATACAGCTCTTTCCTGTCTACTCACTCATTTGATTCTCACAGCAGACTCAGAAGATAAGCGAGGCTATGTGATGGTTAATTTTATATATCAACTTGACTGGGCCACAGGGTATCCAGACATTTGAACAAACATAATTCTGGGTGTTTCTGGATGCGATTACCATTTGAATCCATACACTGAGTAAAGCAGAGGGTCCTCTCCAATGTTGATGGGTCCCATCCAATCAATTGAATACCTGAAAAAAACAAAAAGGCTAAGAGGGAACTCCTCCTGCCTGACAGCTTAGGCTAGGACATTTGTGTGTGTGTGTGTGTGTGTGTGTGTGTGTGTATACTACCTCCAGCTATCAATGCAACCTCTCCTCTTCTCTTACCCTCTCCATCTGTGCCACAAAAGGAACCCTCCACCACTCAGTCTTATCATGTCATTGCCCTCTTTTTTTATATTCATAACTTTTTTATTGTTTCATAATTTTGAAATGCATTTTGATTTTAAACATATTGGATTTCAATTATTTTACTGCTAGTCATTATGAAATTAACATACAAATGTTTAACCTGGGTTTCCAGAATTAGAACCTTTGTTCATAGATTCAATAAATCAATGTCTACGTATTTTCTTGGTACCTATATGTCCCAGGTTTTCTTTTTTTCTTTTTCTTTTTAATAATTTTTATTTTGTTATATTAGTTACCATACAGTACATCCCCAGTTTTTGATGCAATGTTCCATGATTCATTATTTGCATATAACACAGTGCACCGTGCAATATGTGCCCTCCTCAATATCCATCACTGGCCCAAGTGCTAAGTGAAATAAGTCAAGCAGAGAAAGACACTTATCATATGGTTTCACTCATTTATGGAACATAAGAAATAGGAAGATCGGTAGGAGAAGGAAGGGAAGAATGAAGGGGGGTAAACAGAAGGGGGAATGAACCATGGGGGGGTAAACAGAAGGGGGAATGAACCATGAGAGACTATGGACTCTGGGAAACAAACTGAGGGCTTCAGAGGGGAGGGGAGTGGGGGATTGGGATAGGTCATTGCCCTTTCTAACAAGGCAAAACTTTTGAGCCTGGCATTCAAGGATTCAAGGTCTTTCTTGATGTGGCCCCAGTTCACCTTGCCATAATTACTGGATCTGGCCACACCAGAGTACCCATATTGTATTTCCAGAACATACTATCCCTTTCATGCCTCAATTCCTTGTCTAATGTTGTTCCCTCTGCTGGGAACATTTTTTGGGTCACCTACCATGCCCACTCTCCACACCAAGTCAACTCTGTCATCTGAAATCTTGACAGTATAGGGGCTCCTGGGTGGCACAGCGGTTAAGCGTCTGCCTTCGGCTCAGGGCGTGATCCCGGTGTTATGGGATCGAGCCCCACATCAGGCTCCTCCGCTATGAGCCTGCTTCCTTCCTTTCCCATTCCCCCTGCTTGTGTTCCCTCTCTCGCTGGCTGTCTCTATCTCTGTCGAATAAATAAATAAAATCTTTAAAAAAAAAATCTTGACAGTACAGCTTAAACACTATCTATTCTAGGAAGTCATGCCCAATCCTCTGAATCACTTCAAACATGTTCTTGCTCTCCTGTAGTCACATCACTATCTTTGTGCCTTCTATAGCATTTCATCCAGGCTGATGTATGTCTCCCCTACTGAATTATAAGCTCCTGAAGGCATAAACCACATTTTGTCTTGACTATCCCATACCTCAGCCTGAGATAGTGCCCTGGAAAGAGTAGCTGATTGATAAACATGCATCTTCTTAAATGGCCTGTTAAAATCCGCTGCAGCATTGTTCATCATGGCAAATGACTGGACACAAACTAATTGGCCATTAATAAAGGGCATAATAGAATCCTATGTAGCCATACAAAAAGAGGCATATCTGCATGTAATGGTATGGAATAATCTTCAAGACTATTGTTAATTGAAAAAAAGGCAAGCACAAAACTGTTGAATATGCTAACTATATGACAAAAAGAAAGTGTGTGTGTATGCGTGTGTGTGTGTATGTATGTACATAAGTAAATGTGTGAAAAGGCATAGGATATATCTATACAAACACCTAAGAAACTTATGACAGTGGATGTCTCTAGACTGTGTGACTGAGGACCAGGGGCAGAAAAAAAAAAACTTATGAAGACTCAATTTTTACCTCAATACTTTCCCTGCTCTTTGAATTTTGTACCATGTGCATATATTACCTATTCAGGATAAATAAATTTTGTCATGCATCTATTACAAGGGGAAAGGACATACTGAGTTGTTATTAAGTATTGACATAAATTTCTTTTTCAGATTAGCTAGAAAGGACCCTGAGGAATGTAATATGATTAGTTAGCAATTGCAAACAAATGAAGCTGTGGTTTTGAGCCAACTGGGATGAGCTCTGGCTCAGGAGAATATAAAAATAAGGGAATATAAAATAAGGAAATATAAAAATAAGGGAATATAAAATAAGGGAATATAAAATAGGGGAATATAAAAATAAAAACAATATTTATATAGCTTTTACTCTCCTCCAGGCATTGTTCAAAATATCTTACATGCATTCACTCATTTAATCCTCACAACAGCACTGTCAAATGGGTATGTACTACTCTCTTCCCAACTTTAAAAATGCAGAGCCTGAGGGGTTAAGTAGGCTGCCCAAGACCACACAGATAATAAGTGGCCAGAGCAAGTATTTGAATGCAGGGAATCTGTGCTCCTAAACATTATACAGTGTTGCTAATACCAAGATGGAGTGATGGAAGCTAGAGTAGTCTGCCTGCTGTATCACCAGCACCTAGTAGTTTACAAATAATCAATAAATACATTGGATAAATGTATGAATGGATGGACCAAATAAATGGATGTGTGCATGGGTGAGTAAATCAGTGAGAGGATGAGGGATGGATAAAGGGATGGGGGTGAATGGGTTGTAGCTAGGTGGGTAGGTTGTGGAGAGAGTACAGCTTTTTAAATCGGATCTTGATTTGAAATCTGATGCTGCCCTTTATTTATCCCTGAGCAAGGTACTTAAACTCTCTATCCCTGTTTCTTTTTTTTTTAACTAACTAGAATTTATTTTATTTTTTTTATAATAATATTTTTTTATTATATTATGTTAGTCATCATACAGTACATCCCTGTTTCTAAGCCAGACTAGGCTATGAACTCCCAAAGGGCAGGGACATTTTTCTGTTTCATTCCCTGCTGTATCCCCAGTGACTAGAAGAGTACCTGTCATATGGGAGGTGCTTAGTAAATATTAATTAATATGAACTTATAAACTAACAAAGGTGGACATTAAAACCCATTTTGTAGGGGCTAATGTGAGGATCGACTGAGACTACATTTAGTATAACTGGCATATAACAGGTGAGCTTCCCTTCCCTTGTCTCCTACTAATGAAGATTACAGAAGGCACATTTAACTGGGAATTGAGATGTGTGGATTCTTTTCCCAGTTACTGAGTAGTTGTGTGGTCTTGGGTCAAGCACCCTCCCTCTCTGAGACTCAGTTTTCGCAATCTATAAAATGAGTCGTATTCAACATTTTGTGTAGCAGGTAGGGGGGAATGCAGGGCAAGCAAAACCCTTTTCCAAAACCATAATTAACAATCCAACATATAAAGCAAAAGCCCAGGTGCTCTTCAAAGATCAAAGGTGGGAGACCCAAATTTCTGGCTGCTCCTGCCCACCTCCTCTCCTTGAGGCACTGCCATGGTAATTCTAGGGCATTCAGGTAGGGGTCTGCAAACCTTTTTTGTAATGGGTCAAATAGTGAATGTTGTAGGCTTTGCAGGTTATATGGTCTCTGTCACAACTGCTCAACTCTGCCTTTGTATCATAAAGGCAGAATGGGCATGGCTGTGTTCCCATAAAACTTAATTTATGGACACTGAGATTTGAATTTCATATAAATTTTCATATAATTTCATATATGTGTCACAAGATATTATTCTCTTTTTTTATCTTTTTCCAGCCATTTAAAAACATAAAAACTATTCTTAGCCTGTAGTCTGGATTTGACTGGCAGACTGTAGTTTGTTGACCCCTGATCTAAGGAGTTGGACTAAATTATTCCCAATGTCCGTCAGCTTGGACATTATAGCTGAGGCAGCCCAGAAGCAACATGAGCATTATAAAGAATAAAGCCTGAAACTATATTTGCCATGAAATTCTGGAAAGTAGATAACAGAAAGGACTGGATCTGTTCTAGGTTAGGAAAACACCTCAAAAAAGGAGAAGGCTCAAGTTTGGTCACATCCCTCATTTCCCCAGGCCAAACTGAATTTTGAAATACTTAGTAGCTCATCTATTGTCAGAACTTCAACTGTCACTAACACCTCCCAATCCTCTGAGCTCAATACACAGATCACCAACTGCCTATTGGACATGCCCCATACAAGGCTGTCTTAGCATCTCAGACTCAACATGGCTCAGACTGTACTTGTCATCTCCTCTCTCCACCCCTTCCCTAAACACTGGTCCTCATTTTGCATTACCCATTTCTGTGAGGAATATCACCATTCATTTGGTCTCATAAGAAGACTCTGTCACTGGGAGGAAGCAAAGGAAGAGTAGGGTATGTCACATCTTGATTGCTCTTTCACCAGACTGATGGCAGTATTTTTAGTATAGCCACATCCATCAGGCTATGGCTCATAGTCCAAAGCCAAATTCAAGTCCTGAGATTCTGAGTTTTTACCCTGGCAGACATACATGTGAATTAACTGTAGCAATGACTGCAGGTTGTCTCCCCACAGTCCATTCTCCCCTTCTTCCTTTGTATCAGAAACCTTGTCCCTGATTGTTGGCTGTGTACATTGCCACCCAGTTTACACGACTACTTTCCCAAGCTTCCCTTGCAACTGGAAGCATTCTTGTGACTCACTTCTGACCAATGAGATATAAGTAGAAATATTAAATAGGACCTTCAGAAAGATTTCTTTAAAAAGGATAGTCAAGTTTGTTTCCTCTTCTTTTAACCTTTCTGTTTCTTAGAATTGGATGTTAACAGATGTTCTGGAGCTTCCACATCCATCTTGGGCCATTAAGCAACCTCAATAATGAAAGCCAAATGCTGGGATGGTGGAGCCGAGAAGTTCCTAAAAGCTTCATGAAGCTGCCATATTGGCCCTGGTATGACTACCTCCTGACTTCCTTTATGGGAAATAAAACCTGTGTGTTTTAAGCCAGTGTAGATAGATCTCTGTTATTCATAGCAGAATCAAGCCAACTATTAAACTCACTAGTTGGGCATTTTATCTTACCTATGCAGAGATTTCCACCAACTCCAACATTGTGGCTTTTATAAAAGTCACATGAAATTTGGTATGGAATTTAGTCTGTGATTTCATATTCTTCTCCAAAGCAGTGGCATACCAAGGGTGGGACAGTAGAAATGGACCACCCTTAGTGCAGGCAATGAAGGAGTGCACTATCTATAGAATTTTTTTTAAAAGATGAAAGGTTAAAGTATTTTTTATCACTATGAATCAGTAATTTTAAATAATGTCAGTAATAAAATACTCCTCCCTGAATAAAAGCTTTTGTTGGTCGAAGTTCTAAGCAATTGTTACTACTGAGTTTTAAATAGGCACCTTATATTACTTATCCTTTAATAACACTGTATTCTACAGGGCAGTGGATTCAGTCGCACTGCCCCCCCCACCCCGCCCTGCTGCCACAAACACAGACTTTACAGGTGTTCCTTCAGTTCGTTTCACTTGCAAATCTTTAGAATCATTCAAGGTAGCTTTGGGTGCATTTCATGTCTGCAATCCCTCTGGTACTATATGTTGCATCATTTAAACAGTAGGTTCAAAGTAAATAATGACAGCACAGGGATAGTAAAGTCAAAGAAACAGAATGTAAGTCACTTCATTTCTGTTATTCTATTTGACCAATTGGAGTTTTTATTTGTGCTTAAAATTTAAAACAACAAAAACAATACAAACTGCAATGTGTACTATTTTTGTTCAGTAAGTGCATACTTTAGGTTATATGTGAGATGTTACTGAATTTAAATATCTTTTAAATTGAAGTTTATTCTCTTTTTCATTGCTAATTATTTTAAAATTAAAAGCAAAACAATAAAATAATTATTAGTACTGATTACTACATGTTTACTACTGAAAATATTTTTGTCATATAAATGGGAGTATTAAAATGAGTAATTCCAGATCACATATGCTAAGTATACCACATCTCTAAAGTAGTAATAATATAATTAATCTTACTGTTCAGAATCCTAGAAAGCAAGGAACTGGCTCACTGGTAATTCACATAGAACCAACCCACAATTAGCCCCATCAGAGGCCAGGAACCCAAAGCAGATCATTAGATCGTTGACTTAGATGTGAAATGTCCTTTCCTACATCCACCCATTCTTCATTCATTCTAGGCCCACATTCAGCCATATGAGAATCAGATGGGTAGTCAGAAAGGAAAAAGACACAAATTATCTACAAATGATTCTGGGTATAGCACTTTTACCCTCATCCAAGCCACACCATCACCCCTAACCTGGACTATTGTAAGAGCATCCTTACATCCTTTACCTTTGCCCCACTACAATTTATTCTGTTCAATTTTAAGTCAGATTATGTCCCTTACATGTTCAAACCTTCCAAAAGCCACCAATCTCATTCAGATTAAATGCCCCCAGGAAACTGGCTTCCATGCTGTTTCTTAAACAAAACAGTTGTACTCCATCTCTCCCCCTACCCCACCCCACCCCCGGCTGTTTCTTAAGTCTAGAACTCTCTTCTCCTAAATATCTACATAGAGCTTATTTCTTCATTTCCTACACATCTCTGCTCAAATGTCTCTTAATCAGAGAGGCTCTGAATCATGTAATATATCATCCCATCCCCTATTTCTCTTTATTCTCTTACCAGGTTTTCTTTTTCTTCTTAGTGCTTAGCACCTCCTGCCATACTGTATATTAATTTGTGTAACTGTTTAGTGAACATCCAGTCCCCAGAATGTAAGATCCATAAAAACGTAGAATTTGTGTTTGTTCACTGCTCTCTCCCCAACACCTAAATCAGTGCCAACTCATAGTAGATAACTCTATATTTTTTAATGAATTAGCACGGGAGGAGATATGCTAAGTGAAATAAGTCAAGCAGAGAAAGACAATTATCATATGATTTCTCTCATCTATGGAACATAAGAACTAGGAAGATCGGTAGGGGAAGAAAGGGATAAAGAAAGGGGGGGTAATCAGAAGGGGGAATGAAGCATGAGAGACTATGTACTCTGAGAAACAAACTGAGGGCTTCAGAGGGGAGGGGGAGTGGGGGAATGGGATAGACTGGTGATGGGTAGTAAGGAGGGCACGTATTGCATGGTGCACTGGGTGTTATAGGCAACTAATGAATCATCGAACTTTACATCAAAAACCAGCGATGTACTGTATGGTGACTAACATAATATAATAAAAAAAAACATTAAAATAAAAAAAATCTCAATAGCACCTATAAAATAAGGTATTTTGCACCCATTTTATAAATGAGAATACTGAGGATGAAAGAAGTTTGACAATTGGCAAGTGTTTCAGAGCTGAGAAGTATAAAAACCAGGACTTCAACCTCAGACTTGTGACTCTGAGACCAGCATTCTTTCCACTCTAGCCCTACTCAGCACAAATTGCATTGCAAACAGAAGTTATGAATAAATATACTAAACAATTTACCATCAAAAGTGAACTCACCGTTTTTTTAACACTCTCTACTGAGACAGATTTTATTCTGTAAAATCCCTACTGGTATTTTATGTTCAAGGACTTTCATTCACATGTGACTCTTGCAATCCGTTAAAATAGTCAAATGTTCTAAAAAAAACTCACTGTTATAAAAAGCCTAATATAAATTTCAAGCACTTTGCAAATGAAAGAACAAGGAGTAAAGACTTTTTGACTGGCCACATTATAAAATGGTGGCTAAATAAATATTCCCTATATATATATATATATGGGGTTTTTTTCATAATGAGCCACTAGAGCCATTTTGTCCAACGTTTACTTTTAGGAACCTGAGAATCTCAGACCTCCAAGGAATTTTGGTAATCATTAATAGCCCCATTTAACAGGTGAGAAAACTGAGGCCCAAATATTCCTATCAAAATAATAGGGCCAAGACTAGAGGTTTCCTGCCTCCAAACTAGAATAAAGTTTCTTGAATTCTGGCAAATGATTAAATAAATGCTTTCATCACTGCAATCATAATATTCACTACTGAAGTCCCCTAAAAATATTTTAAGAATTCCCCATCAATCTTTAATTCCATAGTCTCTACAAGGTTTGTTACTCCCTCTTTTCTCTCACACACAATTGGCAAAACCTCAGATTTTTCCCATTAATTTAATCTGTTGTCAATGGGTGGCTCTGGACCCCTATACTGAAATATATTTAGAAAAGATGGGAGGTCTCACCCATATTCAGCTGCCAGAAATACCAGGACTGTCATGTTTTGTTTTGTTTTTCAGGCAAATTTCATGGCATTAGTTCATCCTGAAGGTCTTTCCCAAGATCATGACTGTTTGTTACTCTCTCCCTATCAGCACCATTTGAACTGATGATTCTGTGAAGCAGTAGAGAGCAATGATAAAAAGACAGAAGACTCCTGTGCTAGACTCAGCTTTGCCTTCATGGAGCTGTGTGGCCCTGGGCAAGCATCTCCCATTCTCTGGGTTGCAGCTCTCCTGGATGGATGACAAGGACTTGAAAGTCTTTTCCTGATCTAACATTTTCTGGTTCTACAAACATTTGAAACACCTTTGATGGGACCCCAGGGAAGGAGGGAAGTCTGAGAAGAGTGTCTTAAAACTCTGGCATATAGGAATATAAACCGGATGCCTTTAAGAACCAGTGAAACAGAATCCTAAGGAAACCATGAGGAAAGGAGGAAGACAGCTCCTTTGAATACAGTCCTAATCCATACTGAATTCCTCTTCCCTTCCAGAACAACAGGAGCGAAAAAAGAGTTAAATATCAGTTTTTACCCAACTGCTTCAGGCAACTTTCCTTCAGCTGTGGGTTGTGGCTGGCAATACAGAAGTGTGGGTTAGGAGTGCCATCAGTGCCTGCTGACCCAACCCAACTGCCCTCTAAGACCCTCTTGCCCATGCCTCCTACCCCCCAGAGTCCCTGACCAGACTTGAGCTACCTCTGGCTGAGTGAGAGAAGCATCAAGATGCAGCCACCACTTCCTCTCTTCAAGGGAAGTCATTCCAAGGTCTCCAGGTAGAGAAAGGAGAACCACAGCATAAAATGAACTCTTGGAGGATAATACTAAACACACACACAAGTATACACTCCTTGGATGGGGGTGGGGATGAGAAAAGAGCTCTTCTAACTGAATGGGGCTCAGACCCATTTCCAGGCTGAGGGTTTCTGCAGCTCTCTTTCCTTTACAAACCCCAAGTGTGGCCAGGGTGACTCCAGCCCAGGCAAGGAAGAGCTCCAGGGCCCAGCTATGCAGTGTCCCTGAGAGTCACTCCCTGGCCCTCAAGCCCTGAGATTGGCCAGGGTGAAGGGGTGCATGCAGCCTATTTGGGGGACCACGAAGCTCTCCCATACTGCCTTCTCCACAATCCCAGGCTTTTTGACTACCCTCGCCCTTCCAAACCATACCAGCTCACCGGCTGCCTTCAAGACTCACAGTTCCCAGAGACCCTCTGCCAGCCCCCCTTGCCTCATTGGCTTTCCAGGTGACCCCCACTCTTATCCCACCCCAGTGGGGGTTGGGGAGTAGGTAGGGATGCAGAGGGGGCTGGAGGGGTCTTTCTTCAGCAGGCGAGCGAGCAAGGGCTCCTAAAATGGCCACAGCAAGCTCCCTACTGTCTCAAGGACAGCGGCAGAGAGGGCGGTGGGCAGAAGCCAGGGGGCTCACTGAAGGATGGCTGGTGAAGAAGCCTGGGGGCGGGGGTGGGGTGGGTAGGTAGGGGACTGAGGCTCAGGAAGGGTAAGCCCGGGTTATATGCACTCACCATTCCTGATCCGCCCCTTATCCACTGCATGGTGGCTGCGAAGTCCGGCTTCTCTGAGGCCTGCGTGGCTGGTGCGGGTTGTCACAGCCAGGCTGCGCTGGCAGGGCTGGATCGAGTGAAAGCCCAAGCGCCCCCTCCGCCTCCCCTCCTCCACAGCGCTACAGCCCAATCCCCTCCGCCCCGGACCTCCCGTTCAGTCAGGTTGTTCCATCCCAGCTGGCAGGCTCTGCCTCTCCGCCCTGCAGCTCCAGGGGTGCTTGGCTGGGAGAAGCGTAGGAGGAGGGTCCCAACCGACTGCCTTTGTCCCCTGCCAAGGCTTCAGAACTGGGAGGTGGGGTGCAGGGAGAGGATGGGGGTAAATGACCTTCACCCGGGAGAAGACGGAGGCCACCTCTTCCTGCCCCACCCCACCCCCGTGCTGTAGTTAGATGCTGTTTGTCGTGGGGCTCCCCAGTTGCGCTAATTGTGTCGAGTCAGCGAAAAGTCCTCTCCAAAGTTGCCAGAGGTGTTGGGCCAACCTCTGAAATAATAAGATCCTGCCCCAGTGGAGCCCTGCCAACACTCTCCTGCCTCCCTTTCCCCAGCCCTCCCTCTGCATACTCCCCTTGGATCTTCTCTCCTATCGTGAACTCTTTGGGGGCTTTCATCCTCATTACTTTCGCTTCTCAAAACAACCCTGTGAACACAGGCATTAGTATCTTCATTTTACAGATAAATAAATGGAGGTTTAGAAGATGGAAGGGACCTATCTAAGGTCACATAAGAAAGATAAAGCCTCAACTTTACCCTCTGCGGCTTTCCAAGCTTCTTTTTGTTAACGCAAGAGCGCGTGCGTGAGGACGCGCCCGCGCGCGTGCGCGCGCCCGCACACAGGCACCATTCCAGGGTTCTCCCTCACATCTTTGGGAATATAAAAGGTAGCTTGTTGATGGATGAATTTTCCATTTGCTTATTTTGCTGAGAATGAGTCAAAAGAACATCAGCAAAACAGGCAAACGGAGAAACCACCCACCATGCAACCCAGGCTGACAAGTTTACCGCTGCTGAGTGTTGACATTGTTAGTCACATTCACACCCATTATTATTCCATATAGTCCTTAAAATTACCCTGTAAGAAGAACATGACAGGGAGCATTAAGTAGCCCCCTCTTACACACATAAATACTGAAGCCCAAAGATTGAAAGACATTTGTCTAAGGTAGCAAGGCTAAACAAGAGAAAAATCCAAGTCTTCTGACCCACAGGGCAGGGCAGGCAAGAATGGGATTACAAAAATAAAGATTGCAGCTTCAGCAAGAGGGAATTAAAATATGTCATCAGGAAGAAGTGCCTGAAGATGACTGGTAAGAAAACATCACTGGCATGCTACACACAAACTTATTTTCCTCTATGTCCTAGCAGATTCTCCCCACTTCATCCAAGCCATTATTTTTGGCTAGACAGAGCTGGCCAAAGATCTGAGCAGCTGCTTTGATGAGCACCCAGTCCTGGGAGGGATAGGAGCAGAAGGTGAATTGTCCTTTGGCAGGCAAGGGATTCTTGAATCAAATAGGAGCTTATCCTGAGTAGCCTTTCAACTTCCTCCCAAGGCTGATAGTCTAGTAATTCTACAGTGGTCTCCTCACTTTCTCATCTCTGAGCCTTTGCTCACACTGAGCCTCTTGGATGCACCTCCCTTGCCAACGAGCCCAGTCAGGCTATCATGACTCTAAGATTTCTTTAGGATCCAGCACTAGGCACACCACCTCTAGGAAGATTTCCTGAAATACTCCAGGCCCTGGTTTTATCATCTTTTATCTAACTCCTATAGCACTACCATTTATCCTCCTCAATTGAAAATGATCTTTTGCTTACTGGTTGTTACAGGCTAAATTGTGTCCCCCAAATATTTTTATGTTGAAGTCTGAACTCCCAATGCCTCAGAATGTGACTTTATTTGGAGACAGCATATTTTTTTTAAATTTTATTTCTTAAAGATTTTATTTATATATTTGACAGAGAAAGCAAGAGAGCACAAGCAGGGGGAGCAGCAGAGGGTGAAGGAGAAGCAGAGGGAGAGGGAGAAGCAGTCTTCCCACTGAGCAGGGAGCTAGATGATGCAGGCTCTATCCTAGGACAGTGGGATCATGACCTGAGCCAAAGGCAGAAGCTTAATCAACTGAGCCACCCAGGCACCCCAAGACAGCATCTTTAAAGAGATAATGAAGTTAAAATAAAATCACTAAGATAGACTCTTATCCAATATATCTGACGTCCTTATAAGAAGAGGAAATTTGGACACAGATGGGTACAGAGGAAAGACCATGTGAAAAGAAAGGGAGAAGGTAGCCATCTGTAAGCCAAGGAGAGAGGCCTCAGAAGAGACCACCTTGATCTTGGACTCTTAGCCTTCGGAATTTTGAGAAAATTAATTTCTGTTGTTTGAGGCACCCAGTCTTTGGTACTTTGTTATGACAGTCCTGGCAAACTAGTACACTGGTCACGTGCACATTTTTCTATGTCTTGTCATTTAAATGGAATTATAAGGTGTTTTTTTTTTTAAATCAGGGACAATGAATCACTCACCCTGGTATTTCCTACAATGGCGACTGTCACATAGGAGATATCCAATAAAAACCTGGATTTTTTTGAGGGATACATTCATTCAACAATATTATTGAACCCCTATGTACCAAGCATTGTGATAAATGTTCAGGATGCAAGACAAATTTCCTCATGGACCTACAGTCTACTTTGAATGGAGGAAAAATAGACAACAAATGAGTAAACAAACAAAATAATTAAAGGTTGATATATGCTTTGAAGGATTATAAACTAATTTATGTGATAGTGATTTGTCCTAGGATTATAGAAGTTGTCTATATCAATTATAATCCCGTCAAGAAAATAGAAATCACCCTAGATCTTTTAAAGAGAGAGCATTTAATACAGGAAATGCATCTTACCTGCAGGCTAAAAAGTCAGACAGGAGATGGTGAGGAAATCCAGCATTTAGCAACAACAGAAAACTGCTACCACCCCTAGGGCTAGATAGATAATGAGAAAGGTAATGTTGACAGAACCCAGAAACTTGTGCTAAACTGAAGCTAAAAGCATGGGGTAGGGGGCCTGATGGTTCAGAAGCCATGAATGGAGGAGTATTTAAACGGATGATGGAATTGTGTAGGAGATATAGGCATTTCCAAAATATACCTCTCTGAAGCATACGGGTGGGGAATAAAGGAAATACCCTGGCTTCCTCCTTCTACCTGCTCACTAAGCTCCCTCAGGTGTGTCCCATTGGACAGAAGAAGTGAGACAACAAGGGAGCCTAAGAAATTTAGTGTGTAGAAGAAGAATGGAGAATGGATCTGAGAGAAGATAGCCCTGTATTAATGTATGTGCCTAGAAACTCTTTCAAAAGAAATGTTGATCCCAGAGGCATAGAGGCAATTGAATCCAGTATGTCTTCTGTACCTATGAACAGTTAGAGGTGATATAATGTAGTAGGTAAGAGTATAAGCTCTGGCTCCAGAACTGCTTGGATTCAATTATTGGCTTTGCTACTTACTTGGGAAGGTTATTTAATGTCCTCTATCTTGATAGTTTCCTTATCTGTAAAATAGGGTTAATAATAGTGTGTGTTTCATAAGATTTGATGAATTCATCCATGGGAACAAAGCATTTACCACAGGGCCTGGCAACCAGTAAACATTCAGGACAGGATAATAGAAATTTGGAAAAGGGATTTCCACAATCTCCTTGTCCTAGACCTCTCCCTTGAAGCCCTGTGATCTCTTAGAAGCCTATTTGGTACTTAGCCTGGCACCAGCTCTCCAGTGGACAAGAACCAAATGCTGCCCTCCCTTCAGCCATCAGCAACTTAAGGAGCAGGAAAATCTTAGGAAAGTCCCTGTCTACTGCGTTTTCTTTATTTGAGTCCATAGTGATTCAAGGAACCCAGAGGCAAGCTGGTCCCTACCTGTGTGCAGAGCTGAGTGAAAAGCTGAATTCACTACTGATGGGTAACCTGAGACAGTACCCAGTTTCTTTGTGTCTCAGGTTCCCCAACCATACAATGAACACACTAATTACTATTTACCTAATAGTGTTAAGCAATCACTTATCCATAGATCAGAATTGGCAAAGATCTTAAAGATTATCTCCTCCAACATTGCTATTTTACAAATGAGAAAATATAGCTCCTAGGAACTAAAGGGACTTCCAAAATCATAAAGTTAGTGGCTGAGCTGGACTGAAAACTCAGACTCCTGATTCTCAACAGTGAGTGGAATGCAATAGTGAAAAAAAAAAAGGATAAAAATAAGAAGTACACAACTACTATAATGCTAGTATTGAGATCCTAAGGCTAACATCTATACTATAACCCAAGTTGTTTTGAAAAAATGATATTATTTAGTACATAGATCACTACCTATTCTTATTCATTCATTCGTAAATTTAATAATAAACAAGTAAATAAGGTAAATAAATAAATATGCTAAAACAGATGGTGATAAGTGCTATGAAAGAAAGTGAAAAGTTAGTGGTGGAAGGGAGAGAGAATTTAGATAAAGAAGGATTCTCCAAGGAGATGACATTTAGTTGAGGCCTACAGGCTTAAAGTGAGCCTGCTAAATAAAGCAGTAGGGAGAATGTATTCTAGGCACAGAAAACAGAAAGTCCAAAAGTCCAAAGGTTTGAATGGGCTTAGTGTCCCAGGAATTAGAAGCACAATGAGGCTGAAACCCAGAGAGAAAGGGGAAGAGTTATAGGAGACAAATTTGGCAGAAACCAGGTCACATACAGCCTTGAAATCACAGTAGAAAATTTGTATTTTAATCCTAGGAAAACAGAAAGAGAGGGAAGGTAATTGAGTGGTTTTAGGCAAGAGAATAAATTGATTTGATTTACATTTGTAAAAAAGGTTGCTGTGTGGTAAACAGATTAAAGAAGAGCCAAGAGGTTGAGACTGTTGCAGTTGTTGTCATCCAGGGGAGAGATGATGTAAATGGATTGGAAGGTCAATGAAGACAACAGACAAAGGTAAACGTTCTTAGGATATATTTTAGATGTAGAAACACCAGAACTTGGCGATGGGTTGGATGTGGAGTGTGAAGGAATGGAAAGAGGAATTATAGATGACTCCAGGTTTTTGGCTTAAACAACTGGATAGATGGTGGCATCATTTGCTCATGTGGAAAGAGTGGAATAAGTGCAGGTTTGAGGAGGGGAAGAAATCAAAACTTCTATTTTGGATGTATTAAAAACTGTGAACTGTCAATTAGTCATATTAGAGGAGCTGTAAGAAAGACAATTGAATACACAAGCCTGGAGCTCAGGAGAGAAGATCTGCCCGGAGATATACATTTTGGAGTCATCATCATATAGGTGGTATGTATGTATGTATGTGTGTATGTATGTATGTATGTATGTATTTATTTATTTATTTATATTTCAATTCAATTAGCTAACATATAGTACATCATATAGATGGTATTTAAAACCACACAACAGAATGTGATCATCTAGGGAGAGAGTATAAACAGAAAAGTGCCCTAACCAAGTCTTGAGGGTCTCCAACAATTAGACTAGATTTGAATAGAAAAGAAGGATAAAAATGGAGACTGGGAAGTAGTGGTCAATAAGGTAGGAAACCAGAAGAAATTACATTCAGGTGAAAAAAGTTTTAAGGAATGACATTGAGAAGTTGAATGGATGATGACAGATATGTCCATTGTATTGGCAACATGGCTGCCATTGATGGTTTTAACAAGAGTAGCTTCATTGGCACAAGGGTAACAGAAGTCATTCTGGGGTACTTGAAGAGTGAATAAGAGGGGGGAAAGTGAATGAAGGTAAAGTGGAGACAAGTTCAGAGAACTCTTTGAGAAGTTCTGCTCTGAAGGGAATAAGAGAAATAGGGTAATATTTGAATGGGTATATGAGGTCAAGGAAGCATCTTTTTTTCTTTCAATATGGGGTTAGGAGCATGCCTGTATGATTATGGGAATGAGGAGAGTCTGACAATACAAGACCTTGCTACTTGAAGCATGGTCTACAGATCAACAGCAACATCATCATCACCTGGGTACTTGTTATAAATGCAGAACCTTGGGCCCCATCTCAGACCTACTGAATTTGCACTTTAACTATATCCCCAGGTGATCTGCATGTACATCAAAGTCTGTAAAGCATTGGTGTAGAAAAGGGGATACTTGGGGTGCAGCGCAGTCGTTAAAGTGACTGCCTTCAGCTCAGGGTGTGATCCTGGGGTTCCTGGATTGAGTCCCACATCGGGCTCCTCGGCTGGGAGCCTGCTTCTTCCTCTCCCTCTCCCCTGCTTGTGTTCCCTCTCTCGCTGGCTGTCTCTCTGTCAAATAAATAAAATCTTTTTTAAAAAAAGGAAAGAAAAGGGGATACTTGCAAGAGCGAAGTCCTTGAGAAGGTGGGGGGATGGGGCCCAGAGAAAATATTTGCCCTTGACAGAAACAGGGCCACCTTGTACACTCTAGCAGGAAGAAAGAGAAAGTGAGTGAGGGTACAAGTGCCAGTGGGCCTATAGATTTGGTGAATGAAGGAGGAGGGAATGCCCCTAAAATGGTATCTATTTCCTCAATAAAGAGACAAAGCTAAGTGAAGAATATGGAAGGAGTCATTGGAAATTACAGGAAAGAGAAACAGGTATGAAATAGTCCTCTCAGAGCAGTGGTTCTCAACCTTGGCTGCACACTGGAATCACCAGGGGAATTTTAAAAAATTGTCTAAATCCCACCTTCAGGGATTCTGACTTAATCAGAATGAGGTATGGCCTAGGCATCAGGATTTTTATAAGATCCTTAGATGATCCTAAATGTGCAGCTGGGGTTGAGAACCACTGTCTTAGAGAAAATGGAAAAGCAAACATATCAGTGACATATAGTAGGGTTTGCAGGAAATGAACTGGAAAAGCAGGGCAGTGATCAGAGAAGAGATGCCTGAAATTAAGATTCTGGAGGAAATCCGGATCTAGGGTATTACCATAGGAGTTTTCTCCTAGATCTTTGCTGAAGAAAGATTGTTGAAAGTGAGGCCACAATTGAATATGCCATCTAATAGGGAGTGTTGAGGTTTGGGAGACAAGGGAAAGATGAAGACAGTGATGATCCAGGAGTTAAAGTCTTCAGTGAGTAAGGAAGAATGTCCAGAAAGACAATCTGTCAGCAAAGAATTATGTGTAAAGTACCTACTATGTGCCAAGTTCTGTTCTAGGTACTGGAGACACAGTAGTGAGCAAGACAGACTAGGCCTCTATCCTCAAGGAACTTATATTCTAATGAAGGGATTTAGACAATGAACCCAAAAACCAGTAAATAATCTTGGATATTGAATAGCTACAAAAATAATAAATAAGGTGATATAATAGAAGGTAACTGAGGAAGAAAGACACCATCTTATCTAAATGGTCAAGGAAGGCCTCTCTTAGGAGGTGACATCTGAGTTGACACCAGAATGATGAGAAGAAATCAGTGATGCAAAGATCTGGAGGAAGAGCATTCTAAACATGAAGGAATGACAAAAGCAAAGGTTCAAAGATGAAAATGAGACTGATATGTGCAAGGAGCAGAAGGTCAGCATGGCAGAATATAGTGGAGTATAAGACAGTGGTGGGAGTTGATGACAGAGAAGTAGTCAGGGCCAAAATGTCAGGAGATGGAAGTAAAAAGAAGGGATAGTGGGTGGCAGAGGCAGATGGCATGTGCTTCCAAGAAGCTAGGAGTTGTGAAGACAGGAGTTGAAAAAATGGGAAACATGATAGATGTCATCCCAAATAAGCTAACACAAATTCAAAGTAAGATGTTAGTGTAATAGTAAAAGTATGTATAGATTAATCTAGTTTAGACTTTGAAAAGTAAAATTTAGCTGGATGAATTCTTGAGGTCATCTATCCCCTAGCTCCTACTCAAAGTTTGGGGCTCAGACCAGCAGCATCAACATCACCTGGGAACTTAATACAAATGCAGAATCCATGCCCACCTCAGACCTACTGACTAGCATTAGCATTTTCACAAAATTCCCAGTGATTCACATGCACATTAAAATGGGAGAAGCCCAGCTCTAGACCAAACTCTTATCACTTTGTTGAAGATAAGCTTGAGTTAAGTATCTTTGCCCCAAAAAGAATAGGAAACATCTTCATCTGTATTTAGATTAATAGTCAGAGATGTTGAGGACAGTCAACGTTCCTAATTTGGGGAAGAAGATTTGCTGGGCATATGGGCTCCCATTTTCTCTGTGGGAATATCAGCTAAAACAGTCATTTACCTGGGAATGCAATTCCTCATCCCTAGGTTTCCCAAGCACCTACCTGACCCTGTAGACTCAGGCCAGACAAAAGACTCAGTACACTCTACAGCCATTTGGAGCAAGCTCCAAGCAGCTCAGGGAAGGGCAGGGAGGAAGTAGCTATACTTGTTTTTCTTCAGGCCTCAACAGGCAGAGTGTGGAAACAGGGTGAGATGCTGCTTAATGGGCTGCTACAGAAAGTACCTTCTTGGAATGCAGGGGGCCTTGGCCCAAAATCCTCCCCACAGGGCTACTTCAGCTTGAACATAGGGACCAGACAGATGAAAATCATATTCATTCCACTGTGGTTAGGGACCCATTAGTTATTCTCCTCTAAGCTCTCCATGGGTTCTTTACTCTCAAGTTAGTATAAATGCCTTCAAGTTTACCTCGCCCACCCCTTTTCCAAGCACTCACCCCTTTCCTCTTTAGCTCCCTCTTCTCTTTCCCCCATGTCATGCCTTCAGCCTCAAACAACTTCTTGTGTATCTAAGGAATTTGCTTTCCAGTCCACTCTTCATTTTCAGTACAAAGGCAGGAACAGAAATAATTCCATAAGGAGTTTCAATTAGATGAGCAGATTTAACCCCCATTTAGGTTGAAGTGTTGCTTAAACCACTTGGGCAGATTCAGGACCTGCAGAGCTCACAAACAATATGTATCTGCTTAAAGATTCTTAGGCAAGCCAAACTCACATGTTCATGTTCAATCATATGAAATGATGAGCTTCCCATCATTGAAGTCATCCAAGCAAAGTCGGGGAGAGTACCTGCCAGACATGCTGTAGAATGAATCCTCCATCAATGGAGGGCTATGCTAGAGGTAACCACGCAAAGAAGTCAGTGAACCAAGACGAGAAGAGCACTGGACTGGAAGTCAGGTGACTGCTAAATTGCTGGACAAGACACTCAGTCTCTTCATCTGTCAAATGGTATTGTTAGAGTTTCTTAATGCTTTTTGACCTGTGCTTTTATAGAATGTAGGGAGGGTCCATCAGAGGCTACTTCTTGCCCTGTGGGACATGCAGGGATTGCTGGGCCCCATTTCAACCAGAGTGGTTCTCTTTTATTCTGCTTAATACATTAAGCTTCTAGGTAAGATTGTGATTAAATAAAGAATCCCTGCTGCTAAAAACAAACAAACAAGCCTAGACTACATCAGAGGCTGTAAACAGAAGTCTGGCCAACAGCTCACCACAGTGTTTTAAGTTTGTTGGATGTTAAACTAATATTATATTATATTATTATTAATATAATTATATGTATAATTTTTAATCAGAATATTTCATTTAATAATCTAGAATTCCAGCTTCTTTTAAAACATCAGAAGATGTGGTAGCCCTGGGCTAGTATTCTTACCTTGCAACAATTAGGTGGAGCTGGGTGACAGCTGCCTCCTTTAGAGCCAGAGTCCCTCCCTACAGGCCCCTCCCTAGCCTCTGCAGCTGTCTGAGTGGTGATCTCTGCTCTCTAGGGCTCTAAGACCTTCAGCTTATTCACCCCTCCAAAGTTCCAGGCAAACCCAGAATGGGTTTCTCTAGGAAAGGCAGTGCCTGTAAAGGGATATAATCTATGCAGAACAGGGCTTTTCAAACTTTAATTTTCACAGATGTTCTTGTTAAAATGAATATTCTGATTAAGTAAATGTAGGGTGGGTCCTGAAGTTCTGCATTTCTAAAAAACTGTGCTGCTGGTCCACAGATTAAAATTACAGAAGTAAAAAGATTGTAGAAAGAGCAAGAAGCAGAGAAGCAAGAACCATGGCCTCCAGCCCCAGCTTCTACTGACCTTCATTCACTGCATTGGGGAAACTGCTAAACCTCTGTTCAATAAGCCTAGTAAACCATTCTCCAGGGAGGTGGTAAAAAGAGAAAAAGAGATTCCCTCAGTCAGAGGAGTGCTTGACCCGGAAAAACATCACAAGGTATCTACTTAATGGGAGATAAGGCTCATTTTAGGGGATCTGCCCTCCCCAACCTGGGATGGCTTGAGTGACCTTTCAGGTTCGAAGTGCTGACTCCTGAACTCGAAGGGAAACTTGTTTTGTTGGTGAAGATCCTGAGGAGGGTCAGGGAGAGAAGGGAGAAGAGAAAGAGAGAGATAAAGAAGGAGAAAAAGAAGGGAAGGAAGTTGAAGAGGTGGATGAGAAGAAAAGGGAGAGAAGAAAGAAGTGAGTACAGAGGAGGAAGAGATGGAGAGGAAAAGGTAGGGGAAAGAAGGAGGAGGAAGAGGCAGTGGTGCATGAAAAGGAAGATGAAATTAGGATGAAGGGGGACGAGGGGGAGAAGGGAGAGGAGGAGGGGGGAAGAGGGGAGCTTACAGGATCAAGTATCAAGTCTGAGGCTTTTCCTAAAGGTTCCTTCCTTGTTAGACACTTCCATCCTCATTTGCCCCTCCTCACAATAGGACATCCTCACAGCAGGATCCTAAGGTCCCTTTCCAGCTCTAAAATTCTATGATCTTCTGAAATGCTATGGCAACAGGATGAGCTGGCTCCATCCAGCCTGGCCTCCAGGCTTGCCTATGATGAGCTGTCTCCTCTTCCTTACCCATAGGTAAGGGGCCACCCACACATACCCATGCTTCCTCTTCCTGCTGTGGATGAATTCACAGAGTTCATTAGGCTGCTATGGAAGCCCTGAGGTGAGGGGCAAACCAGGAAGGAGGAGAGAAGACATCACCTCTACACACACACATATAATTGCCACGTCCTGTTGCCTCTACCCCAATGCCATTTCTTCTGTGTGCCTCCTCCTTTACACACCCATAACCACTACTCCAGGTCAGGCCCCCATTCATGTCTCTCCTAGACCATTATATCAGCCTCCTAGGTGTTGACCTCCAATCCATTCTCACACTGCTTCCAGTTAGAACCTTAAAGTGTTGCTTGATCCTCCTCTGATGAAACACTTTTAATAACTCCTCATTGCTTACAAGACAAAGTTCAAACTCTTTAGGAAGGTATTCACAATTCTCAACAACCTGGCCTAAAATCCTCTTCTAAACGCTCTTCAGTCTTTCTACACATCCACATTTTCCAGCTCATATGCTTTTTTTTTTTTTAACATCTGAGAATTTCATTTCCCCTGCTTCTGTTTGTGTAAATCCTAGTCACCCTTCCAGGTTTGGCTCGAAAGCAATCTCTTTTATAAAACTTCAACTCAAGTTGAAATCCCTCTCCCGTTCTCTGTGTGCTCATGACATTTCATGGGCACCTTTTTTATGCCACTTGCTATTGCTTACTTTATGTAGTTAGCTGTTTATATGCATGTCTCCCCCACATAATTTTGCTTCCCCATAGCCTCTAGCAGAGCACCTAGTGTTGAAGGGTTCAGAAAATGCTTGTTGAATGAATTTATGCTCAAAGAAGGGAGCACAAAAGGCTGAGCAGATTCTGAGAGGAGCAGCATGAACAAGAGAGAGTTTAACTTTCACCTGGCATGCTAAAAGTGCCTCCATCTTCCCCCCACCATGTCTCTCTTGAGTTCTCACATTCCATATTTAGAATGACCCTCTTTGAGGCTAGAGACATTTTGGAGGTCTCTAAGAAATACAAATAGCCTTAAAACGGGGCACCCACCCTAAAGCAGTGATTTTAAAAGGGTGGTTAGCAAGCCTTTAATGAATGGTGAAGTGGACTCATTTAGGTGGTAAAAATCAATTAAGCATGTCCTGACTAGGTTTTTTTTTTTTTTAACTGAAGAGAAAATATCAGACTACAAAACAAATAGTAAGAGTATTTGGAAAGTCTGTTTCAATTTCATGTGTTAGTTGTGATGTAGACTATATAGTTTTTTTTAATGTGGGTCACGGAACAGTTTGAAATATGATATACTAAACCAACATCAGCTAGCAGCAAGATAAATACTTGAGCTAGTTACTTTACCTCTCTGAATCTGTTTCTTCATCTGGAAAACAGGAATAATAATAATACCTATATCAAATAGTTGCTGTGAGGAGTAAACAAGTGGCTATACATAAAGCCTTTAGCCCAGTGCCCTGGCACATATTAGCTCTGGTGATGGTCATTAACTAGGGATTGGAGGTAGGGGTAAAGTTAAAGGGATTACAGTAAGAACTTCCAAGGATGATGAAAGACCTTGCCAGACTTATTGCAGGCCACCTGGACTAACACCAATACACAATAGATATAGATATGATGCAAACTATATACAGTAGTCACACACACACACACACACACACACACACACACACACTCATGTACCTAATGGCCCCACACAACCTTTATTCTCTACCAGCAGCCAGGTGTGCCTGTTGCTTCACACCTGTAAGGAATCTGATCCTGTCATAGAGGAAGATTTAGGGGTATAATCCAAGATGGCCAGGAGAAAATGGGGACCATTTTGGGGGGAGGATTGTGTTAGGAGCAGTGAAAATATGCTAGTCTCCAAAGCTCAGGGCTTGCACTGAAAAAGTCTCATGAAACACTGGCAGCCAGGCAAATGAAATATAGATAGGAATAAGACCGCTTGCCTATTTTCTACCACTCTTTCCCTCCTTTTGGGGTGTGATTCCTCTGTGAACTTACCTCTGGATCCTTTCAGGATAGTTAGGTCTATTTTATATTCTTGGAGAGAGGAAAAGCAATATAAGGAGGCACTGGGGGAGAGCAGTTATTTTCATTTATTTAAAAATATTTATTGGGTAGCTTCTATGTGCTAGGTACTTCCTGTTCCTGGCATTCGGGATTTTTTTGTGGTTGAAACAGTTAAAATCCTTGCTTTTATGGAGCTTATATTTTAGCAGGGAGAGACAAATAACAAAGAAACAAATGAATAACACTTATGGTATGTCAGATGGTTATAACTGCTGTTGAGGGGGGAAAAGCCACAAGGATGATGGGAGTAGCAAGTGTGCAATTTTTACAAGGATAGTGAGGGACAATCTCACTGAGAAAGAGACATGTGGACCAGACCTAAGGTAAGAACACAATGAAGATATCTGAGGCCAGAGTGTTTTAGGCAAAAGGAATAGCATGCAAGGCCTTAAGGCTGGAGTGTGTCTAGTGGCTTTGAAGAAGAGGGGAGAACAGTGTGACTGGATTGGAGTGAGCACTGGAGACTGTGGTGGGAGATAAGATCATGGAGGTAACTGGTGTCTGATCATGTGGGGTCTTATAGTTTATTGTGAGGATTAGGCTTTTACTCTGAGGGAGTTGGGAGGCACATGAAGGGTTTTAAGTTGAGGAGTGACATGTGACATGATTTGACTTAAGTTGACTCTGGCTACTGTGTAGAGAATTGACTGCGGGAGGTAAAGGGATGAAACAGAGAACAGTAAAGAGAATAATGTAGTTCTCCTAGTGACAGATGATGGTGGTTTAGATTAGGGTGGTAGCAGGGGGGGTTGTGAGAAGTAATTGATTCTATATGAATGTTGAAGGTAGAACAAATAGGATTTCCTGAAGGATTGGATGTGGGGTGTGAGAAAAAATGAATCATCAAGGATTTTGGTCTGAAGCATCTAGAAGTTATTATTAATAGAGGCAGAGGAGAGTGCAGAAGAAGCAGATCTGGGGGTTTTATAAGAGCTCAGTTTGGGACATATTAAGTTCACAATGCTCATTAGATATCCAGGAGGAGTTGTTAAGTAAGCAATAAGATATATGAGTCAAGGGAAGCCATGCTAGAGATATAAATTTGGGAAGCATTCATGTATAAATGTTATTTAAAGCTATGAGGCTAGATGAAGTCACCAAAAAAAGGAGTATAAATGGAGACGAGATCCAAGGACTGCACCCTGGGGACTTCTAACATATAGAGGATGGGGAAATGAGAAAATAGCATAGGAATCCAAGAAGGAGTAATCAGTGAGGTAGGAATGAAACCAGAAGCATGTGGTGTTCTGGAAACCAAGGAAGACAGCATTTCAAGGATGAAAGAGTGGTCAACTTTGTCAAGTGCTGCTGAGAAAGGTTCTTTTAGGGATCAGACAGAGATCTAGCCCCATGACAAGCTGATGCAGCGGTGGTATGTGTTCTCAGGGAAGAGGAAATGTTTGTTCCTTAACTAACAGCTCCGTGAGTGGCCTGTATAGAGGTAGTGTGGCATCAAGTTTCCAGTCTGAAAGGCACACAGACCTGGGCTGGATTAGCCAGCAATCCTGTATGATTGGTGTGCCATCTGAGGAATATGATACAGAAAGTAGAGCAGCTGGAATAGTGAGCCACTACCTGGACCATCAGTCACAGATGTAGGGAGTAGTTATGTATAGGGTATAATCAGAAGCATACTAGAGAGGCCTCACTCCTCTATCATGCCTCTCCCATAACAAGACCAATTCTAGGCTTTCTTAATTATTCAACATATACTACATGTGAGGCAACGTTCTAACAACTTACAAAATAATAGCTCAGCGAATCCTCACAACAACGCTGTGAGATGAGTTCTGTAATCATCTCATTTTTACAGGTGAAGAAACTGAGGCAGAGAGAGGCTGAGTGACTTGCTCAATTGCACAGTTAATGAGAGATCAAGCCAGGATTTTAACCCTGCTGTCTCCAGTGTACATGTTCTTAACCTTCTACACCAGGCATTAGCAGGTTTGGGTTAAATCCTGCCCATGGCCTGTTTTTATACATTTTTGTACATTTCTAAAGCATTGTTTAAAAAAAGAAAGAAAGAAAAAGAAAAATATGCAACAGGGACATAACATGGCTTGCAAAGTCTAAAATATTTACCCTCTGGCCTTTTAAAGAAAAAGTTAATCAGCACTGTTACACACTATAAAATGGAAAAGATAATATCTCTAATTTGATTGTGAGTAGATCAGATGATATATTTTATCTAAAGTACCTGCAGGTACTCAAAAATAGAAGTTTCCTATGATTAATTTTATGCTCATTCTGTCATCAGCTCTCTGTTTCCTGCACTCTTCCCGAAGAAATTCCTCTTATATTTGACTCATTCCAAGCCCCTCATATTCTCCCCACAGCCTTTGTTAAAAGTTACCAGAAATAATTGAACTAGACAGTGATACCAACCATTATTAGTTGAACGTCACCCTTGAACACAGCACATTAAAAAAACGTTGAGTTCAACAGGACTTTCAGTTACCTTAAAATTTCTAAGTGAATTGGATGAAGCAAATAGGTTTCATCTAAGGAAGTCTTGACAACAAATAATAAATAAGTGACTAGATATTTTCCCAGATGACATTTCCAGAGATGGTAAGTCAAAATATGATGGGTTATAGCTCCTAAAAAGTAAAATTTAAAGTAGACATCTGAAAAGCTTTGAAGAAAGTAATCTCTCATTTGGATATTAAATATAAGGAAAAAAGCATAGAACACCAAGGCTCAAAGACTCCACAGAAAATCTTTAGTCAAATATCTCCAGATTAAAGATGGGTAATCTGAAGCCCAGAGACAGGAAGATACTTACATATGTGGTCATAGAGTATATCTGGGGCTAGAATCTTGTTCTCCAAATGTATTCTTTCTATTTACACCGGTTGTTGAAAACTAGTGTCCTGAGGCTAGACTCTATGTTTAGTTTATCCCACACATTTAAAAAAAGCATTTAAAAACCAGAATATTGCACAAGAAAATCTGGATTTCCAAATTCCATTGAACAAAATCAGAAGATCTGGCAAAATAGGTCCACTTTCCCAAATGGCCAGGATCCAGTGGAACTAAGTAGTGGCAGCCCCATTTAGTAGTAGTAGTGGTAGTAGTAGTAGTACAATGCTCCCCCACCTTTCAAATACATTCAACCTGCAGTATCTGTCATATAGCTTACCAACCAAGCCCCTTAAAGGCCTCTGTGGTTGACCTCCTAAACCCTAAACCTTATTGCATTCTCTCAAACAAGAAATAGAAGCTCCCTTCCCAGAGTTCTCAGGAAGAACATGAGCTAAGTAAGCAGGGCCATGGACTATGAATGGCAAGAGGCTTGTTTCCCCCTCTTAACCGTTGTGTTAGAGAGACTACTACCTACCAAAAATCTATTTTCCCTTCTCTTGAGTATGAATGTGCCCAGCCTCTTGTTACTAAGAGTGGCAAATAAGAGGTCAGTGGAAGTTTTTAGGTAGAGCTTCCAGGAAAACTCCTTAAAGTGGCAATAGTCATGGGCAAAGGGGAGTGGGATATATACACTTCCAATTATGGAATGAATAAATCATGGGGATAATAGGTACAACATAAGGAATATAGTCAATGATATTGTGAGAGTATTGTATGGTGACAGATGGTAGTTACACTTGTGGTGAGCATTAACAGAATGTATAAACTTGTCAGACAACGCTGTGCACCTGAAACTAATGTAACACTGTGTCAACTATAATTTGACTTAAAAATGGTGACAGGTAGCATATGACATTTGTGCCCTTCCCAATGTTTATAATATGGATGTAACATCTGGAGTTCCAGTAGCTATCTCACAACCTTGAGGATGAAAACCATCTGCTAAGGATGATGGAGTCACAATACCAGCTTTGAACGACACACCTCTAGATCTTTTTTACATGATAGAAAAATATCTGTCTTATTTAAGCCACTGTTATATCACATTTCTGTTACTAGCAGCTAAGTGTAATTCCTATCAGGTAAAATAAGCATAAAAGTTCTTGGCCTTGGGGTGGTAAAGATAAATGCTGGGCAGAACCACATAATTAGGTCTAACCCTAATAGCTGTCATATGTTTGTAAAACACCTTAAAAAATGAGCATTTTTCCCTTGGTCCTTCCTCCTGCCCTAGGCAGTTCATTTCTTTTTCATAAATTATACTTTTTACCTTTTTTTGCCTCTAGTCAACTATACATACCAGCTCTCAAATAAATGCCTACTTACTTCATTCACCTTAGTACACAGGTAAGCCTGACACTGTGCTAGGCAGTGGGTTAAAAACAGTTGAATAAGACTCTATCCCAATCTGATTGGAACATCTGTAGCATAGTTGGATGCATAAGAGTATAAACTCAGGAGTTAGATTGTCTGGGTTCAAATTCTAACTCCACCACTTCTTAGCTGTGGGACCTTGAGATCCTACTTAAACTCTGCATGCTTTAGTCTCCTTGTGTGTAAAATGGAAATAGTAATGCTCTCTATTTCAGAAGTGTCATTGTGAGGATTAACTGAGGTTAATACATGTTAAACACTTAGAATAGTACCTGACACATGATGTGGTAAGCAGAATAAAGGTCCCCCAAAGATGTCTATGTCCTAATTCCTGGAACCTATGAATATGTTAAATAATACGACAAAGGAGAATTAAGATAGCAGATGGAATTAAGGTTGTTAATCAGTCACTTTAAAACAGGGAGATTATCCTGAGTTATCCAGTGGACTCATGTCATCCCAAAAGTGCTTAAATGTGGAAGAGGAAGGCATAAGAGTTGATTCAGAGTGATGTGGTATGAGAAAGATTTGACCTGCTGTTGCTGGCTCTGAAGATGGAAGGTAGCCAAGAGCTAAGGAATGCTGGCAGCCTTTGGAAGCTGGGAGAAGTAAAAAACAGATTCTCTTCTAAAGCCTCCATAAAGGAATGTGGTCTTGCTGACGCCTCAATTTTAGCTAATGGGACCCACTTCAGACTTGCTTTCCATGACTTTTAAGATAATAATTTTTTGTATGTTAAGCCATGTTTGTGGTAATTTGTTCAGCAGCAATAGAAAACCAATACACTTGGTAAATGCTCTACAAATGATAAATGCAAAACTAAATGACTCTTTTTTAAAAGATTTTATTTATTTTGAGAGAGAGAGTGCACCTGTACATGGCAGTGGGGGAGGGATGGGGATGGAGCAATGAAGCAGAGGGAGAGAAACAACCAGACTCTGCACCCCACCACAGAAAGCTCAGACCCCTCAGACCCTGAGAGGGAGGGGAAGGGTGTGCAATCTCAAGACTGTGAGATCAGGACCTGAGCCTAAATCAAGAGCCTGATGCTTAACTGATCTTAATCCAAATTTGTGTTCACTGAAAAAGTGAAGACATTTTTCATTTGATCCATGAAAACTATCACTATTTCATAGTTGGAGAAAAAAATTCCAGAAACAAGTAACTGACTTGCCTAAGCTCAACCAGCGAGTTAGTGGCAGTGAGCTTTCCCTCTTACTTGACACCTGCAGCTGGCTGTGTAGCTAGTTTGTTGACTTGTCTTCCCAGCTCCAGCAGGGGCAATTTTGTAGACAGACTCCCACATCTGCTTTAACTAAGGTGTGGAATTTGGTTGCTAAGCCATGCAATTGGTTGCTAGGCTTCCTTCCCTCATGCAGTCCCAATATACTTCAAGAATTGGAAGTTAATAATCTGCCAGCAAATTAAATTTGGTGAAAAGATCAGAGAGCATGTTAATTGGGAACTAGGTGACCCAAACTCGTATCAGAGGACTGAGTGAACTTCTACCAAGTATACCCCCAGTGTGGGCTGCTACTTCCCCACCAAAAGCATGAATTCTGGGACCTCTGTAAATATAAAGGGGGCTACATGCATTTCTTTGAGATGCTAAGAAACATCTTCATGCTTTTGCCTAAGCACTTCTCTGCCTCAAATGACCTAAGCTCATGTTACCCAGAGTGTTATAGTTAAGAGATGATTACAGGTGGTGGAGGTCTTATTACATAAGGGCAGATGTTCTTACCCCTGGCTGCATATAAGAATCACCCAGGAAGTTTGCAAAGACACAGATGCTGGAGATCCACTGCCAAAATTCTGACTGACTTGGTCTGAATGGGGCCTAGGCATGAGTATTAAAAATAAAAAACTCCCCAGATGATTCTCATATGCAGCCACTTATGAGCATCAGTGATTCAGAATATGGACCTGCAGCTCAAAGCCCAGCTCTGATACTCATTATTTGTACAACTCTGGGCAGGTTGCCTAATCCCTCTGGGCTATGGCTTCCCCATCTTTAAAAGAGGGGAGACAGGTTGGAGTTAAGATGGCAGAGGAGTAGGGGACCCCTTTTTCAGATGGTCCCCTGAGTTGAATTGGATAGGTACCAGACCAGCCTGAACATCCATGGAATCAGCCTGAGACGCAGGAAGATACAACTGGATCTCTACAAATAAACATCTCCAGCGAGGAGTATTGAGGTACGAAGTGGGGATCCATGAAACCACGCACAGATATCGGAAGATAAACGAAGGGGGAGGGAGCCACTTTGTTCCGGTGCCAGGAAGCGGTAACCACCTGCACTGGGGAGCAGGCCGACTCGTGGACCGGCACCTGCGAGAGAGCAGACTGAGACCATGAGCCAGGGAATGCACGCCACCAAACTGAAACAGAGCTCCGGTGTCCTCACTGGAACCAGACTGAGACCGGGAGCTCCGGGAGCACATGGGGGTGGCTGGCGGCTGGCAGTGCTAGAAACACAAAGGACAGAGAAGCGACGGCCCTGGAAGTGAGGGCCGGGATGCTGGGTGTGGGGCACACATCCCGGGACCCTGCAGGGTTGAGCAGCACCAACAAAAACAGAGTTAAAGTGGACAGAATATCAGTGGAGAATGGTCCACAATCCCTCTCTTCTGAGACAGAGGCTGAGATTCGGCCACTCCTGCTCTGACTCTCAGAAGAGGCACAGCAAAATGCCAGGGAAAACAGCCAGAGAACAAAAGCCTGGAAATACCGGCTCACAGTGTCCCCATCCCCATCTACCCTTGCAGGGGACATGGAGACTCTATCCAAACAGGGTTCCCTGAGTATCAGCGTGGAAGGCCCCTCCCCCAGAAGGCAGGCTGAAAAATCAAGAAGCCCACATCCCTAAGATCCCTATAAAACAAGAGTGCATGGCCTGGGTCCCAGTCAATAATTTGGGCTCTGGAAACCCCACAACCTCTCCTCATCAGAATGATGAGAAGGAGAAATCCCCCCCAGCAAAGAAAAGACAATGAGTTTGTGGCTTCTGCCACAGAACTAATGGATATGGATATAACCAAATTATCAGAAATGGAATTCAGAATAAAAATGGTCAAGATGATGTGTAGACTTAAAAAAGTATTAACAAAAATGTTAAAGAGAATATAGAATTTCTAAGGGTGGAAAAGAGAACGAATCTGGCAGGAATTAAAAATTCTATGAGCCAGATGCAGTCAAAACTAGAGGCTCTGATGACCAGGGTGAATGAGGCAGAAGAATATATCAGCAAATTGGAGGATGGGTTAGTAGAAGAGAAAGCTAAAATAGAATCTGGACTCAAAAAAATCCATGCTCAAGAATGTAGGTTACGGGAGATTACTGACTCAATGAAACGTTCCAATGTCAGAGTCATCAGCATCCCCGAGGGGGGGGAGAAAAACAGAGGTCTAGAACACATATTTGAACAAATTGTAGCTGAAAACTTCCTTAATTTGGCAAACGAAGCAATCATTCATGACCAAGAGGCAGAGAAGACCCCTCCCACGCTCAACCATGACAAACCTACACCACGTCACATCACAGTGCAATTCGCAAATATTAAATCAGAGGATACAGTATTGAAAGCGGCCAGGGCAAAGAAATTTCTCACGTACCGAGGCAAAAGTGTCAGAATAACATCAGACTGGTCTACACAGACCTGGAATGAGAGAAAGGGTTGGGGGGCATTTTTAAAGCTCTTTCAGAGAAAAACATTCAGCCAAGGATACTTTATCCAGCAAGGCTGTCATTCGGAATTGATGGAGAAATAAAGACCTTCCAGAATTGCCAATCGTTGACCAATTTCATAACCATGAAACCAGCTCTACAGGAGATATTAAGGGGGGTTCTATAAAAGTAAAAAGGCCCCAGGAGTGATACAGAACAGAAAGTCACAAGCGATAGAAACAAAGACTTTACTGGCAACATGGCATCATTAAAATCATATCTCTCAATAATCAGTCTCAATGTAAATGGCTAAATGCTCCCATAAAATGCCACAGGGTTGCAGATTGGATAAAGACAAGACCCATCCATTTGCTGTGTACAAGAGACTCAGTTTGAACCTAAAGATACATTCAGACTGGAAGTAAAAGGATGGAATAACATCTTTCATGCCAATGGACCTCAAAAGAAAGCTGGGGTAGCAATTCTCATATCAGACAGATTGGATTTTAAACTAAAGACTATAGTTAGAGACACAGAAGGGCACTAAATTATTCTTAAAGGATGTATCCAACAAGTGGATATGACCATTATAAATATATATGCCCCCAACAGGGGAGCAGCAAGATGCACAAGTCAACTCTTAATAAAAATAAAGAGAAATATAGATAAAAATACATTACTAGTAGGGGACCTCAACACTCCACTATCAGAAATAGACAGAGTACCCATGCAGAAAATCGACAAAGAAACAAGGGCTTTGAATGCCATACTCGACGAGTTGGACCTCATAGATATACACTGAACAGTACACCCCAGAACCAAAGAATACTCATTCTATTCTAATGCCCATGGAACATTCTCAAGAATAGACCATGCTCTGGGTCACAAAACAAGTCTCAACCAATACCAAAATTGTTCCNTGATAACAAAAGACTGAAATTATTCCCTGCATATTCTCAGACCACAACCATTTGAAATTTAAACTCAACCACAACAAAAATTTGGAAGAAATTCAAACACTTGGAGACTAAGAACCATCCTGCTCAGGAATGATTCAATAAACCAGGAAATCAAAAATCAATTTAAACAATTTATGGAGACCAACAAGAATGAAAACACAGCGGTCCAAAACCTGTGGGATACTACAAAGGCAGTCCTAAGGGGGAAATACATAGCCATCCAAGCTTCACTCAAAAGAATAGAAAAATCTAAAATGCCGTTTTTATATTCTCACCTCAAGAAGCTGGAACAGCAGCAGAGGGACAGGCCTAATCCACGCAGGAGGAAGCAGTTGACGAAGATTAGAGCAGAAATCAATGAATTAGAAACCAGGAGTACAGTAGAGCAGATCAACAGGACTAGAAGCTGGTTCTTTGAGAGAATTAATAAAATTGACAGACCACTGGCAAGACTTATCCAAAAGCA
>NW_023255111.1:508560-509259 GCF_002007445.2 Ailuropoda melanoleuca
ATGAATGAAAGGAGAGATCACGAACACCACCAGTGAAATTGGAAGGATTATTAGAAACTTTTATCAACAGCTATATGCCAATAAATTAAGCAATCTGGAAGAGATGGAGGCCCTCCTGGAAACCTATAAACTACCAAGACTGAAAAAGGAAGAAATTGATTTTTTAAACAGGCCAATTAATTATGAAGAGATTGAGTCAGTGATAAACAACCTTCCAAATAACAAAACTCCAGGCCCAGACAGTTTTCCTGGGGAATTAGACCAAACATTCAAATAATAATACCTATTCTCCTAAAGCTATTTCAAAAATTAGAAACAGAAGGAAAGCTACCAAACTCATTCTATGAGGCCAATATTACTTTGATCCCCAAACCAGGCAAACACCCTGTCAAAAAGGAGAATTACAGACCGATTTCCATAATGAATATGGATGCCAAATTCCTCAACAAGATCCTGCCTAATAAAATCCAACAGGACATTAAAAGGATTATCCATCATGACCAAGTGGGATTCATCCCTGGGATGCAAGCGAGTTTCAACATTCGCAAATCGATCAGCGTGATACATCATATCAACAAAAAAAGTCTCAGGAACCATATGATCCTCTCAATTGATGCAGAAAAAGCATTTGACAAAATACAGCATTCTTTCCTGATTAAAACCCTTCAGAGTGTAGGGATAGAGGGTACATTCCTCAAT
>NW_023255111.1:509270-542732 GCF_002007445.2 Ailuropoda melanoleuca
CTCAATCTCAGAAAAGCAATCTATGAAAAGCCTACAGCAAATATCATTCTCAATGGGGAAAAGCTGGAAGCCTTTCCCTTAAGATCAGGAACATGACAAGGATGCCCACTCTCGCCAGCATTATTCAACATAGTACTAGAAGTCCTTGCAACAGCAATCAGACAACAAAAAGGGATAAAATGTATCCAAATTGGCAAAGAAGTCAAACTGTCTCTCTTCACAGATGACATGATACTCTATTTGGAAAACCCAAAAGAATGCCCAAATTATTAGAAGTTATACAGCAATTCAGTAATGTGGCAGGATACAAAATCAATGCTCAGAAATCAGTTGCATTTCTATACACGAGTAATGAGACTGAAGAAAGAGAAATTAGGGAATCCATCCCATTTACAATAGCACCAAAACCCACACGTTACCTTGGAATTAACTTAACCAGATACGTAGAGGATCTATATTCTAGAAACTACAGATCACTCTTGAAAGACATTGAAGAAGACAAAAAAGATGGAAAAAATATTCCATGCTCATGGATCGGAAGAATTAACATAGTTAAAATGTCCATGCTACCCAGAGCAATCTACACTTTCAATGCTGTCCCGATCAAAATAGCGAAGACATTTTTCAAGGAACTGGAACAAATAGTCCTTAAGTTTGTATGGAAACAGAAAAGGCCTGAATTGCCAAGGAACTGTTGAAAAGGAAAAACAAAGCTGGGGGCATCACAATGCCGGATTTCGAGGCTGTACTACAAAGCTGTGATCACAAAGACAGCATGGTACTGGCACAAAAACAGACCCATAGACCAATGGAACAGATTAGCGATTCCAGAAATGGACCCTCGGCTCTTTGGGCAACTAATCTTTGATAAAGCAGGAAAAAACATCCAGTGGATAAAAGACAGTCTCTTCAATAAATGGTGCTGGGAAAATTGGACAGCTACATGCAAAAGAATGAAACTTGACCACTCTCTCACACCATACACAAAGATAAACTCTAAATGGATGAAACACCTCGATGTGAGACAGGAATCCATCAAAATCCTAGAGGAGAACATAGGCAGCAAACTCTACGTCATCGGCCACAGCAACTTTTTTCATACCATATCTCCAAAGGCAAGAGAAACCAAAGATAAAATGAACTCGTGAGACGTCATCAAGATAAAAATCTTCTGAACAGCCAAGAAAGCAGTCAAAAAAAACTAAGAGGCACCCCAGGGAATGGGATAATATATTTGGAAATGATACTACAGATAAAAGACTGGTGTCCAAGATCTACAAAGAACTTCTCAAACTCAACACACGAAAAACAAATAAACAAATCATAAAATGGGCAGAAGATATGAACAGACCCTTTTCCAATGATGATATACAAATGGCTGACAAACACATGAAAAAATGTTCAAAATCATTAGCCATCAGGGAAATTCAAATCAAAACCACACTAAGATCCCACGTTAGGCCAGTTAGAATGGCAAAAATTGACAAGGCAAGAAACAATTGCTGGAGAGGATGTGGAGAAAGGGGATCCCTCCTACATTATTGGTGGGAATGCAAGTTGGTACAGCCACTCTGGAAAACCGTGTGGAGGTCTCTTAAAAAGTTAAAAATTGAGCTACCCTGTGACCCAGCCATTGCACTACTGGGTATTTACCCCAAAGATACAGATGTAGGGAAGAGAGGGGCCATATGCACCCCAATGTTCATTGCAGCATTGTCCCCAGTAGCTAAATCGTGGAAGGAACCGAGATGCCCTTCAACAGATGACTGGCTTAAGAAGTTGTGGCCCATACATACAATGGAATATTACTCAGCTCTCAGAAAGAATGAGTTCTCAACATTTGCTGCAACATGGACGGCACTGAGGCAGATAATGCTAAGTGAAATAAGTCAAGCAGAGAAAGGCAATTATCACACTATTTCTCTCATCTATGGAACATAAGAATTAGGAAGATCGGTAGGGGAGGAAGGGGATAAAGAAGGGGGGATAATCAGAAGGGGGAATGAAGCATGAGAGATTGTGGACTCTGGGAAAGAAACTGAAGACTTTAGAGGGGAGGGGGGTGGGGGTGTGGGTTAGACTGGTGATGGGTAGCAAGGAGTGCACGAATTGCATGGTGCACTGGGTCTTTTACGCAACTAATGAATCATCGAACTTTACATCAGAAACCAGGGATGTACTGTATGGTGACTAACATAATATAATAAAAAAACATTAAAATAAAACAAAATAAAAGAGGGAAGACAATATTCCTGTAGCATAATACTTTCAGAAGGATTAAATGAGTTAGTACATGTTCAGCACTTAAAACAAGATTTATAAGCAATTAGTGTTGACACAAAACTAAATTATCAATTTGAAGCACTTACAACTACTCCTAGGACATATTAAGTGCTCAACAAATCCTAGCTATTATTATATCAACAAAATCTTTAAGAGATGCTTATTTTAAATTTGTATTTAGGAACAGATAACTACAATCAACTTATATAGCACCAGTATAAAGCTTTTTAAAAGCAATTATCAAACTTTTCAAACATGACTCACTTTAAGGAAAAATAGTAAGTAAAATGGTGCCTGTAAAAGGCAAAAATTCTGAAGTTTGGGAAACACTTCTCTAAACTCTCCCTATGCCCCGTCCCTCCACTAAGTCTGTATACCCAATACTACCTCTTCTTCCAAGCCTAGCATAGCATAGATGCCACCTTTTGTAGTCTCCCCTTATTTCCTCATCTGGAAATATTTTCCTCCTTCTCTGAATTCCCATGGCTTCTTTCTCTTATAAGCATATCAAACATGGCCAGAAAAAAAAATCTCACTTTTCACTGATTCCCTACCACCATCCCATTTTCCCCATTTCTTTAACCAGCAGTGCCACCATTCACTGAGTTGCAAAACCTAGCAGTAATCCTTAATTTCTCACTTTCTGTCACACCTCTATTCAGCCCACCAGCAAAGCCTGTTTGTTAGTTTTACCTTCTAAATAGATCTAGACTCTGACCACCTGGTCTAAACCAGTACCCCTCTCCTCCCACCTGAGTGTTGTAGGAGCCTCCTCACTCCTGGCTCCCATGGGCCCTAAAGACCATTCTCCTCCCAGAAACCTGAGAGTATTAAAATCCTGTCACTGCCCAGCTCAAACTCATTGGTGGCTTCTCACAACAGGACAAAACCCAAACTCCTTACCATGGCCACAGGTCTTTGCTTGATCTGTCACAGGCTGATCCCTGTGAAGTTATTTGCCTAAAACTCCTCTCTCCTCCCAACCCCCCAGCTATAGCCCCTTGATCCTCCTTGAGGGACTTTATCAAAAAACAAACAAACAAACAAACAAAGGAAATCCCTTAAATGGGTTTGCTTAGATTTACATTTTAAAAGGATCCCTCTGGCTGAAGTGTAGAGAGCAGATCTAGAGAGGATATTTGAAGGTAAATAAATTGAAAAGGTATTGTTGCCTTGGGGGGGATAGGAGAAAAATATGAGTTCAAATGCCAACTCCAATGCTTACTAGTTTTATTATGTTAGATCTCCCATCTGGACACTTGCATCGGCATAATTCTAGATGTTTTGTTTGTAGTAGTAACTTATATAATCCTTTCTAATTCTGTTGCTTTTGTCAAATGGGAATTTTAAAAAGATGGTCCCTGATTCTCAGGATTTCTGTGAAGATTAAGTACATTATTTATTTGTAATTAGTCTTGTCACAATGCTTGACACACAGTCAGCACTTGATAAATGTTAATTATTATACTTATCAACCCAGGATTTAGCCTCAGAAAAGAACACAAATAAATGACTGCATGTAGGCAGTATTGTATGGGGATGAGCACAATGGATTCTGGAGACAGATTACCTGGGTTGTAAATCCTAGTCCTACCATTTACCAGCCTTAGGACCTTGAACATAATATGCAACCTCCTTATGCCTCATTTACCTCATGTGTAAAATGGGAATGATAATAATTGTGTCTACCTCATAGGGTAGTTGTGAGGATTAAATGAGCTAATATGTGTAAATTATTTAGAACAGTTATTGGCCCATAGTAAATGAGCTACTAAACTCAAGAGGCATTGAACTCAATAAATGGTAGCTATTATCACTATTGTTGCTGTTTGAGTCATATCTGCCCAATTCCACTGAATCAGTTTTTTGATTTGTTCTTTTTTAGTATGCTTATAGATTCAAACTCTTACAGACTCAATTCATTTCAATTAGCTGTCATCCTTGTGTGTGTGTGTGAATGTTTTTGTTTTATGTGCCAAAACTTGGCCAGTGGGAGGGATTTTAAGGTTGGAATAACTGTCATTGAACAACATTACCCCACACAAACTCCGGAAAGTTTTTCTGAAAGCATGTAGTATCGTGGTTACAAGCATGCATTCCACAAACAACCTGGCTTCAAATCTCAGATCTGCCACTTACTGTCTGTGTAGCCTAGAGAAAATGATTTCACATCTTTGTACATCAGCATCATCTCTACACCACAAGGATGATGTACTTACCACCTAGGACTGTTGTGAGGATTCATGTAAAGTTTATGGAATAAGAGTTGGCATGGCGTAACACTACAATTGGTGTTGGCTATCATTATTAAAAGGGGGCACCTGTGTGGTGCAGTTGGTTAAACATCCAACTCTTAGTTTCAGGTTAAGCATCTGATTCTTGGTTTCAGCTCAGGTTGTGATCTCAGTGTGATGAGCTCGAGCCCCATGTCAGGCTCTGTGCTCAGTCCTCAGCATGGAGTCTACTTAAAACTTTCTCTCCTTCTCCCTCTGCTCCTCCCCACTGCATTCTCTCTCTCTCAAATAAATAAATAAATAAATCTTAAAAAAAGAGTACCTAGCCAAAAGCTAGGTCAGTACATGATCATTGTAGTTAATATTACTGTTACTATAATTCACATGTGTCTATTACAATTTTTACGCATTTCGATATTCATTATCATATTTAAATTATACTATGGTCCTGCCAGACAACCCAGGGAAGAGAAGAGATTAACAATTCCAGTTTATTGATGGTGAAACTGACACTTGGACTGGACTCTATTCACATTTCTGTTGTTTTACGTGGCCTTTTTTTTTTTGCATGAAAATTCCCAAACCCTAGCATAAGATTAAAGGTTACTTACACAATGTTATATATTCTTTTAAGTTTTTAAATAAGTAAATTATCTTTGATTCCTTTAACAAGACTGACTAAAATAAGCTCTGACCTTATGAAATGTCATCTATAACCTAACTACATGTAACTTAAGTTGTAATAGTCAAAAGTAACACGGAACTGTGAAATACTTCACTGTCTTGGAAATTAAGGCATGTGTGGGAGAGAAACCCCCAAATGTCAAACAAAATACAGGTTAGTACCACCCTCCACAGATAACAGATAATCTCAGCTTGCTTTCTTTCTTTCTTTCTTTTCTTTCTTTCTTTCTTTCTTTCTTTCTTTCTTTCTTTCTTTCTTTCTTTCTTTCTCTCTAGTTCCATGATTCATTGGTTGCGTATAACACCCAGTGCACCATGCAGTACGTGCCCTCCTTAATACCCATCCCCAGCTAAGTCACTACATAAAGGTTGCCGATCATATCCACACCTTAATTGTTTTATTATTTAAATTCAATAAGCCAAAATATACTACATCATTAGTTTCAGATGTAAAGTTCAGTAATTCATCAGTTGCATATAACACCCAGTGCTCACCACATCATGTGCCCTCCTTAATGCCCATCACCCAATTACCCCATCCTCCTCCCCACCTCCCCACCAGCAATCCTCAGTTTGTTTTCTATAGTTAAGAATCTCTCATGGTTTGTCTCCCTCTCTAATTTATTTCCATTTAGTTTTCCCTCCCTTCCCCTATGGTCCTCCACTCTGTTTCTTATATTCCACGTATGAATGAAACCATGTAATAATTGTCTTTCTCTGATTGACTTATTTCACTCAGTATAATACCCTCCAGTTCCATTTACATTGATGTAAATGGTTAGTATTCATCCTTTCTGATGGCTGAGTAATATTCCATTTCATATATATATATATATATATATATATATATATATATATCCCACATCTTCTTTATCCATTCATCTGTCAATGGACATCTCAGCTCTTTCCATAGTTTGGCTATTGTAGACATTGCTGCTATAAACACTGGAGTCCACACCTTGATTTCTATAATTTGTATTATAGCTATAGTCAAAACCCGGTTGAAATATGCCCCAGATACTATACCTACCTTGCCAGTACAATGCATCTTGCATGACTACTCTTAGTAAAATCTTTTCTCATCCACTTGTTCCCTGACTTCAGGAGCTATACAAAGTAAGCATTATTACGCTGCAGACATGAGGAAATAAGGGACTCCAAAAGGGGAATAACTAGAGCAAGATCTTAAGTTATAAATTATATAGCACTTCCTTTTTTTTTCAGATGAAACTATAAAGCTTTTATTTATTTTTTTAAAGATCACTGTCAAAATAAGTCCAGTTTTATTTTTTAATTTTATTTATTTATTTATTTGTTTATTTTTATTGTGTTCAGTTAGTCACTGTATAGTACTTTCTATAAGCCAGGCACAATTCTAGTAGCTTTAACCGAAACAAGTTACTGAATGCTCACAAAAATTCAGTGAGGTAGTTATTTCTTGTCTTCCCTGCTATCTGAAAGTAGGACATTCCTATTAAACCTTTCCTAAGCCTAAATGGGATAAAGTAAAGAAGCAATTACCATTATTTTTATATGGGAACATTTTTGAGCAGTCCCTGACCCCAGAAATAACCTCTCTTAGACTTTTCTGATACTGTAGGACATATCTTGCTAATAAATGCATAAAAATAAATTGAGAAGAAGCCGAGATGCCCTTCAACAGATGACTGGATTAAAGAAGATGTGGTCCATATATACAATGGACTATTACTCAGCCATCAGAAAGAACGATTACCCAACATTTACAGCAACATGGACAGGACTGGAGGAGATTATGCTAAGTGAAATAAGTCAAGCAGAGAAAGACAATTATCATATGGTTTCACTCATTTATGTAACATAAGAAATAGCAGGAAGATCAGTAGGAGAAGAAAGGGAAGAATGAAGGGGGGGTAAAGAGAAGAGGGAATGAACCATGAGAGACTATGGACTCTGGGAAAAAAACTGAGGGCTTCAGAGGGGAGGGGGGTGGGGCATTGGGATAGGCTGGCGATGGGTATTAAGGAGGGCATGTATTGCATGGAGCACTGGGTGTTATATGGAAACAATGAATCGTAGAATAATACATCAAAAACTAATGATGTACTGTATGGTGACTAACATAACATGATAAAAAAAATTGAGATATATGCTCACAGACACAATTCAAAGCTTGATGCTGAGATGCTATGTCTAGTTCCCAGGGAAGAACCTTGACAGTGCTACTCTCACTGCTAGGGGTGTGCTGCCCCTATAATGACTTGCTGCAAAACAAATACTGAACACGATTTTCACTCTTTGGCTTCTTTCATAAAAGCAAAAACCCTCTTCAGATTTCTTCCAGTTAGCAAAAACAGGGACTAATGTAGGTGTTTCATAAAAGCAAAGTGGCATAACACAAACTTTCAGGAAGTGGGGGATACCTATATTATCATCCTTGATTTACAGAAAAGGATACCGAGGCCCAGAGAGTTTAACCATATTACCAATAATCACACTAATTGGAATTAACAGGGACAGACTTCAAACACAAGCAGTTTGTTTCCAGAGCTCACACACTCTTCACTGCTATGTTTCACAACAAGCAAATGATAGGGAGAAAACCTTGCCATAGGAAGAAAAAAGGCAATCTTGTATGGAGGCCCTATCAGTACTATAGAATGGGGTGATAAGTGCAGGCTGGGGGTCATAAGTAAACTTTCCATTAAACACCCTCCACAGAGGGTGAAAAGTTCTAGAAATCATGACTGACTCTCCCACTGGGATCTTGCTGGCTTTCAGCGAGGAAACAGGTGCTTTGGGACTACAGGGAAAGAGTTGGGAGATAATGGACTTGAACTCAATCTACTGAATCATCTTGGCCAGCATTTGCTGCACTTCCAGTTGCCTGGACCTCCTGTCTCTGTGTTTTGTTGGCTTGACTGCAGCCTCAGCAGGCCTCTGTGCAAACTCCACATCAGAATAATGATAAGGACTTTCATGTAATTTGCCAAAGATTAACACTGAATCTCTCTCCTCAGAGGGGCTTGCTGAAATGCATGTGCACATGTACACCCGTGTGTGTGTGCTCTTTCTCTCTCTCCCCCCCCCCATACACACACTTTCCTCTCTGTGGCCCTAACATGACTTAGCAATATGCATTTGGTCATTTGTTTACCTGACTATCAGACTCCAAGGCCCACGCTCTTAAGCTGCAGGCATTCCTTTCCCTTGGCATTTGCTGCAGTGGTGCTCTTAGGTTTTCTAGGTCTCAGATTCTGCCTAGGGACATCTCACCACCTGCACCCTCTAGTCCTTTGGGGAGCCCATTCCCAGTGGTGCATCACCCCATCCTTGGACTCCTGCAAGGAGAAAAGATGGCAAGAGCAGCTTGTAAATTCCAGTCTGGGCCCCTCCTTGCAATGTGACCTTGCATAAGTCAGTCCTCCTTTCTGATATCTTCAGCTCCACTGCTGGAAGCAGGCAGAGGAAATAGCTTTGTGTCCAGATTTAGCAACATAGGATATAAAAATGATTATTTTTGTATACTAAGTGACAGCTTAGAGGCAAAAAAAATAGACTTCATTTCAAGGGAAAGTCAAAGGAGGATTCGAATGAAGTTTAGAATGGGGGTGGGCTGGAGAGGTGTCCCCCACTGAAAGACCCTGGGCTCTCTTTTACTGTAGGTTTCAGATGATAAGTCTCCTTGCCATTAAGGTCACCACACATTTTTTTTCCTGTATAAATCGGGTTTTGACCTGTATATTTGGCCTTGTTGCTCTCTGAGCCTCCCCCATCCTACTGCTCAGCAGCTGCTGCTAGGTGGGGGGAGCTCGTCCAATCCCTCTTTGCCCCCGCTTCCCTATCAGCTCACTGGAGGGTACTTGCTGAGGAGGTTGCTGAGCGCTAAGCAGCTGATATGCCTAGTCTATAAGCTGACCCAATTTAGAAGATTTTTTTAAACCTGAGAGGGCTGCTTTCTATGTGGCAATATACAGCAGTACACAGAGACCAGGGCAGCAAGCTCCAAGGTTTTTCAAATCATTCAACCAGTATTTATTGGCTCACTGCTGTGAGCCAGACATGTAGAATACCCTGATGAGGAATATTCAGATCTTGGCTTAACACAATCACATTGTTTTAGTGTGTGTGTGGTGGGGGAAGGGAGATAATGGAAATAACATATAACTACAGCTCTGGAACAAGCTAGAACATGTCAAGTGCTGTTGGAGAGGCATTAACAGCCCAAAGGAGGGTGGTCACATGACACAGGCAGAGGGAAATGCAGGCTCCCTCTGAGCAGGGAGCCCGATGTGGGATTCGATCCCAGGACTCTGGGATCATGACCTGAGCTGAAGGCAAAACGCTTAACTGATTGAGCCACTCGGGCACCCCCATATTTCCATTGTTTCCAATTGTGATGCTTTTTTTTAATTTGACTGTTTTTTTAATTATATTATGTTAGTCACCATACAGTACATCCCTGGTTTCTGATGTAAAGTTCAATGATTCATTAGTTGTATAACACCCAGTGCACCATGCAATACGTGCCCTCCTTACTACCCATCACCAGTCTATCCTATTCCCCCACCCCCTCCCCTCTGAAGCCCTCAGTTTGTTTCTCATAGTCCATAGTCTCTCATGCTTCATTCCCCCTTCTGATTACCCCCTCTTCTTTATCCTTTTCTTCCCCTACCAATCTTCCTAGCTCTTATGTTCCATAGATGAGAGAAACCATATGATAATTGTCTTTCTCTGCTTGACTTATTTCACTTAGCATTATCTCCTCCAGTGCCATCCATGTTGCAGCAAATGTGATGCTTTTTTTATGGCAGGCCTAGCAAACTATCCAACTAGGAGCTAAAGTTCTAGGAGTGGCTGAAAATAATCAAAGACAGCATTTGAATTGAGAAGTCAGCCTAGGATGTAAGGCTTGAGAACCCTTATAGGTAGTGGCTGGACAAAGTGAGAGAAGCCAGCAAAGGAACCTGCAATAGAGCATTCCAAGAGGTAGGAGGAAAACAGGAACGTGGCTTTCAACAATGTAATGTTTCATTCTGATTAAATTTCTTGAAAATTTGTTAGTTGACAAGGAAATAAAATAGTGAGTTAGGAAATGCTGGAGAAGGAACAGGTTGGGGATAAAAAGTTCAGATGCTCAGAGTCAAGGGAAACAAGAGCTCCTTGCCAGGGTCTGACTTTAGAAAAATGCTAATATCAGTAAGGTTTGTCTATGGGGGCCTTGTATCTCCTCTCTGGAGCCTTTGCCACACCAGCTGCTAAAAAGTCCTCACATGCCCATGCCCCATTTTAAAGAAAAATCCAAAAGGCAGATGTTAAATGTGAGATTCTGGAACTCAGCAATAACAGGTATGGAAATCCACTATGTTCCAAGTGCTTTATCACATTGAATTTTCATGACCATCCTAATTTCTCTATTTCACAGATAAGGGAACTGAGGCTCTGAGAAGAAAACTGCCAAAGGTTATAGAGCTCGTAAGTGGCAGAAGTGAAAAGAGAACTCAAGCTTTTTTGATTAGAAAGCCCTGATTTTTCCTGGCTTCAAGGAAAGCAAATGGGTTTCTTGTCTGATATAGCCCTTGATCTGTTGGGTGGTGGCTGCCTAGAGTGCTTGTTGAGGATTGGAAGGCTGCATTAGGACTTGTTGGAAAAGAGGGCTATAATAGATTTATTTTATTTGAGAGAGAGAGAGTGTGAGCACTGGAGGTGGGGTGGGCAGAGGGAGAGGCAGAGAGAGAATCTCTTTTTTTTTAATTTAATTTTATTATATGATGTTAATCACCATAAAGTACATCCCCAGATTCCGATGTAAAGTTTGATGCTTCATTAGTTGCGTATAACACCCAGTGCACCATGCAATACGTGCCCTCCTTACTACCCATCACCAGTCTATCCCATTCCCCCACCCCCTCCCCTCTGAAGTCTTCAGTTTGTTTCTCATAGTCCATAGTCTCTCATGTTTCATTCCCCCTTCTGATTACCCCCCTTTTCTTTATCCCTTTCTTCCCCTACCGATCATCCTAGTTCTTATGTTCCATAGATGAGAGAAATCATATGATAATTGTCTTTCTCTGCTTGACTTATTTCACTTAGCATTATCTCCTCCAGTGCCGTCCATGTTGCAGCAAATGTTGAGAATTCGTTCTTTCTGATAGCTGAGTAATATTCCATTGTATATATGGACCACAGCTTCTTAATCCAGTCATCTGTTGAAGGGCATCTCGGCTCCTTCCATGATTTGGCTATTGTGGACAATGCAGCTATGAACATTGGGGTGCATATGGCCCTTCTCTTTACTACGTCTGTATCTTTGGGGTAAACACCCAGTAGTGCAATGGCTGGGTCATAGGGTAGTTCAATTTTTAACTTTTTAAGGGACCTCCACACTGTTTTCCAGAGTGGCTGTACCAACTTGCATTCCCACCAACAATGTAGGAGGGATCCCCTTTCTCCACATCCTCTCCAACAATTGTTGTTTCTTGCCTTGTCTATCTTTGCCATTCTAACTGGCGTAAGGTGGTATCTCAGTGTGGTTTTGATTTGAATTTCCCTGATGGCTAATGATTTTGAACATTTTTTCATGTGTCTGTTAGCCATTTGTATGTCTTCATTGGAAAAGTGTCTGTTCATATCTTCTGCCCATTTTATGATTTGTTTATTTGTTTCTCGTGTATTGAGTTTGAGAAGTTCTTTGTAGATCTTGGATACCAGTCCTTTATCTGTGGTGTCCTTTGCAAATATATTCTCCCATTCCGTGGGCTGTCTCTTAGTTTTTTTGACTGTTTCCTTGGCTGTGCAGAAGCTCTTTATCCTGATAAAGTCCCATAAGTTCATTTTATCTTTTATTTCTCTTGCCTTTGGAGATGTGTCGTGAAAAAGGTTGCTCTGGCCGATGTCATAGAAGTTGTTGCCTATGTTCTCCTCTAGAATTTTGATGGATTCCTGTCTCACATTGAGGTCTTTCATCCATTTGGAGTTTATTTTTGTGTATGGTGTGAGAGAGTGGTCAAGTTTCATTCTTTTGCATGTAGCTGTCCAATTTTCCCAGCACCATTTATTGAAGAGACTGTCTTTTTTCCACCGGATGTTTTTTCCTGCTTTATCAAAGATTAGTTGCCCAAAGAGCCGAGGGTCCATTTCTGGGTTCTCTATTCTGTTCCATTGGTCGATGTGTCTGTTTTTGTGCCAGTACCATGCTGTCTTTGTGATCACAGCTTTGTAGTACAGCTCGAAATCCGGCATTGTGATGCCCCCAGCTTTGTTTTTCCTTTTCAACAGTTCCTTGGAGATTCGGGGCCTTTTCTGGTTCCATACAAATTTAAGGACTATTTGTTCCAGTTCTTTGAAAAATGTCCTCGGTATTTTGATCGGGATAGCATTGAAAGTGTAGATTGCTCTGGGTAGTATGGACATTTTAACTATGTTAATTCTTCCAATCCATGAGCATGGAATATTTTTCCATCTTTTTATGTCTTCCTCAATATCTTTCAAAAGTGATCTATAGTTTCTAGCATATAGGTCCTTTACGTCTCTGGTTAAGTTAATTCCAAGGTAACGCATGGTTTTTGGTGTTATTGTAAATGGGATGGATTCCCTAATTTCTCTTTCTTCAGTCTCGTTATTCGTGTATAGAAATGCAACTGATTTCTGGGCATTGATTTTGTATCCTGCCACCTTACTGAATTGTTCTATAACTTCTAATAGTTTGGGAGTGGATTCCTTTGGGTTTTCCATATAGAGTATCATGTCATCTGCAAAGAGAGACAGTTTGACTTCTTCTTTGCCGATTTGGATACCTTTGATCCCTTTTTGTCTTCTGATTGCTGTTGCAAGGACTTCTAGTACTATGTTGAATAATAGTGGCGAGAGTGGGCATCCTTGTCGTGTTCCTGATCTTAAGGGAAAGGCTTCCAGCTTTTCCCCATTGAGAATAATGCTTGCAGTAGGCTTTTCATAGATGGCTTTTATGAGATTGAGAAATGTACCCTCTATTCCTACACTCTGAAGGGTTTTAATCAGGAAAGGATGCTGTATTTTGTCAAATGCTTTTTCTGCATCAATTGAGAGGATCATATGGTTCTTGAGTCTTTTCTTGTTGATATGATGTATCACATTGATTGATTTGCGAGTGTTGAACCATGCTTGCATCCCAGGTATGAATCCCACTTGGTCATGATGGATAATCCTTTTAATGTACTGTTGGATTCTATTAGCAAGGATCTTGTTGAGGATTTTGGCATCCATATTCATTAGAGAAATCGGTCTGTAATTCTCCTTTTTGAGGGGGTCTTTGCCTGGTTTGGGGATCAAGGTAATATTAGCCTCATAGAATGAGTTTGGTAGCTTTCCTTCTGTTTCTATTTTTTGAAATAGCTTTAGGAGAATAGGTATTATTTCTTCTTTGAATGTTTGGTAGAATTCCCCAGGAAAACCGTCTGGGCCTGGAGTTTTATTATTTGGAAGGTTGTTTATCACTGACTCAATTTCTTCATAGTTAATTGGCCTATTTAAGAAATCTATTTCTTCCTGTTTCAGTCTTGGTAGTTTATAGGTTTCCAGGAAGGCCTCCATCTCTTCCAGATTGTTTAGTTTTTTGGCATATAGCTGTTGATAAAAGTTTCTAATAATCCTTGCAATTTCAATGGTGCTGGTCGTGACCTCAGGGAGAGAGAGAATCTTAAGCAGGCTCTACGCCCAGCACAGAGCCCTATGCTGGGCTCGATACCTAGACCCTGAGATCATGACCTGAGCAGAAATCAAGAGCTAGCCACTTAACAGACTGAGCCACCCAGGCACCCGTATCATTGATTATTGATGTCTGCTTTGGGCATAGACTGAGCAGGGGTAGCATATTTCCTATCCCTACACTACACCATATAATAGCCCTTGGGTAAGAGAGATGGAAAAAGGAAGCCCTTTTTCCTATATTATGAATAGATGGGCTCTGTCATTCCTGGTATAGTCACTTTGCTTCTGGGAGAATTAGATACAGGAGATTAGTGCATAATATCCCATACCCTCGGAACATTCGATGGGTATACACACTCATTAACACACATTCATGGCACACAACCTGAAATTGCTTTTCAAGTAGAAAGCCATTGCCTCCTTTCTCTCCTCACCATGTGTAGGCCTGAGTATCTGACTCAAAGAATCACCACCCAGAAAAGGGACCAATGGTTGAGAAATTCACATACAAAGAATGAAAGGATGACTCTGTGTGTGTGTGTGTGTGTTTGTGCATGTATGTGTGTGTGTGAGAGAGAGAGAGTGAGAGATTGATTCAGGTATTCAAATTAGCCAGGCCTTGGGAACTAAACAAAATTAAACTAAAACTAAAAATAATTGAATTGATAATCACCACCCTGCATTCAATCAGAGCTGACCATGTGCATGGCTGGAGCAGGCAGCTCCCTCTAAGAGGTGATATATGAGACAAATTCCCCTGTATTTCCCCTACACCACCGACTGTTATGGTGCTGAAATTCCAATGATGAGAATTCCTCCAAAAGACAGTTACTGTCTGTAAATGACCCCAGGGAATGAAAGTATATGCCTGGATGTAGAAAAGCCTGCTGTCTGGGATATAGCTCCTTAAAAAAAATTGTGAAGAAAGTTTGTCTCTAGCATTCTCCCCATTCTGCTGATACAGAATGCTTAAGGGGTGATCCCTCTGAGAGAACATCTACATTTTCTTAGGGTCATAACAACCTTAAAAAATCCCTTCAAGGCTCTTCAAAGGAAGGTCTAATTGTTGATTCTAAGACCAAGTAAAATGCAGAGGTTTGGATGGCTTTTTGAGCTCAGTAGTTTAGCAAAACCGGAACAGGACTGGCTAAAAGAAAAGGGAAGTTCTAGTCCTGGCTGAGCAATAAACTCACCTCATGACTTAAGAGAGGTCACTCAGTTCCACAGTGCCTGTAATCTGACCGAAAATCCCTACCCTGAGCATCTCACTGAGGCTTCTTGGTGAACTTGAAAAAAAGGACATTGGGTACTGGGGTGACAAGTTTTTATTCACACTGTGAGAAGAATCAAGCATTCCAATATTGCTGTATCAACCCCCTTCCCAGGGCTGCTTTTGCTTTTGCCCCTCTCCCCTTCCCTTTCCCTCTACTCCTTTTCCCATTCCTTTTTCTCCCCTTCCCTCCTCTCTTCTCCCCTCCACTTCTTTCTTCTCCTCTCTCTCTCTCCCTCTCTCTCTCTCTCGTATGCATTTTCCCTGCTAACCTGGGATGGTACCATATATACTCTTTCTGTTCACTAAGAGCATACCTCCTCCTATGCCCTGACTTTCACTTTCTCCACAGTTCCAACACCCATTGACCAAATTTTCTTCTTTCCCTTTTTCATTCTCCATCTATAGATTCAATCTTGTTTGGACACAGGCAAGTTATTGTATCTTGTAATGATTTATAGGTCATAACAGGTATCCCAGTCTGGCCCATAGCCCCTCCAGTCTAGATATCTTTCAGGATAGACTCTTCAGAAGCAAGGCCTGTGTACCTGTTAACAGCAATCTGCAATGTGAGGGACACTGCCAAACATCTTTGTTTTCTTTAGCAATTTTTTATGGTGGTGTCATTTAAACATTTACCTCAAACTAAGTTCCTTCCTTCCTTCCTTCCTTCCTTCCTTCCTTCCTTCCTCCCTCCCTGGCTCCCTGCCTCCCTCCCTCTCTCTCTTTCTCTCTTTGAAAGGTGGTGGAATGTAGTGGAAAGAACACCATATTAGGAGGAACACTATATTAGGAGAACACTTGCTAATCCTTGCCTCAATATCTTTCTTCAAAATGTTTGTCCCAGCATTCCTCGCCTATGCCAACTTACTCCACCTCTACATTGTTGTTTCATGAGTAATTGATACATTTCATTCTTCACCTTTCACCACCCAATACCACATGATCAGAGTACTTAGGAGAGTAAAACACAATCTCCTACCTTAAGGATTTATTTCTATACTTGAAAAAACATTCCTAACCTTTAAGACACAGTTCTTGATTTTGAGGAGCAACCAATGTGGTAGGAGAGGCTAAGAAATCTGTCTTCTGAAGGACAGAGCACTGAACTTGGAGTTACAAACTTTTTCTATACTTCTCCGATCTGCTAATTGAGCCCTGTGTGACCTTGGACTAGACATTTTAAAGTTTTTGAGTCTCAGTTTATTCATTTATAAAACATTATTAATGTTAGTCTACGGTGTAACCTACCAATGTTGTTTTGAGGCTTATATAAGAACAATATTGTTACTAAAACTTTTTAACCAGGGATTCTCAGCCCAGGTTATACATCAAAATCACCTGGAGAGATTTTAAAAACACAAATCCTTGGACCCCACCCCAGAGCAGTGACATTACAATCTCTAGATGTAGGACCCAGGCATCAGCACTTTTTAAAGATCCTTAGGTGATTCCAGTTTGCAGCTAGGACTGAACCACTGGTTTAAACAGCAAAGCGTATAGGAATAATATCATCTCCACTGATTGAGCACTGGGCTAAGTAGCAGGTGCATCAGGCAATTTTTCTTAAGGACCATTAAGATGTCACATGTATACAATGATGACAATATGTGGAGATGTCATAAGAGCTGTACAAACACATAAATTCTCTGAGAATGTAGCAGAAGAAGAGGTTGCAAAAGCTCAGGAAAGGCTTCAGGGAAGAAGCAGCACTTAAGCTGGGCTTAGAAGCATGGTAGGATTTAAAAAAGCAGAAGTGGAGGATAATAGGCAATGGTTAGTTCCAGGAGAAGAAATGTCATAAACCAAAGCCAAAACTATGTGTCAGACATTGCTCTAAGTTCCTGATATGTACCAACTCACTTAATCATCACAATATATCCTGTTACAAATGAGGAAACTGAGGTCCAGAGAGGTTAAGGTCACACAGCTAGGAAGTAGTTGAACCAGGATAGTTGCTCAGGCAGGAAGTCTGGCTTCTATAGCCCACACTCTGACCACAGCATTCTACAGCTTTTCTAACGTGAGCAGTGCTGTGCCTTGTGAAGATTAATCTGGCCACAGACTGGATGATAATGATAGAAGCAGTGAGAAATGACGCAGAGATTGATGTAATCAGCAGCCTGGGATATAATAAAGGTCTGAACTAAGTACTAGGTCCTTGAGCTAAGAGCTGTTCTTCCTTTCCACAAAGGAGAGAAAATGGGTTTATACTTTGTTAGGAAGGGTTTGAGTTAACTTGGAGAAAAGACTGCCCAGTGGTGAAGACTGGTAAAGAAGGAAACAGAACTGGAGGGAAAAGAAATTGAGGGGTTTCATAGGAAGTGTGGGGGATGAAGATGACATGCTATGGTCTGTCCAAGTCTTAAGGCTTCCCAGACCACCTATGCTCAATTTGTAGCCTGCTTTGGTCTTTGAAGCATAATGGGAATTGAAAATGGACAGAAATCAGTAGATGAACCAGTCTGCACTAAGACTCTGAACTTGCCAACTAGCCATCAGGTAATCTCTAGTCAGAAAGAGTCTTTTTTAAAACAAAGCTGGAAAACCCCTCTTTCCCTTCCACAAAGAGCAGCAGTGCCAGAGGCTGACCTCTCCCTTCAAGGCAAACTCGCAGGATCCTCTGCTCGATACTTTCTCCTGCCTCGTCCCCTCTCCTTCTCAACTCCATCAGCAGCAAGCCCAGGATGCTTACCCCAGAAGGTAGGGTACCAACTCACCCTTCCGTCCCACCAGCTTGTATACATACCCCATGATTATCGATCATGACCAAGTGGGATTCATCCCTGGGATGCAAGTGTGGTTAAACATTTGCAAATCGAACAGTGTGATAGATCATATAAACAAGCAAAGAGTCAAGAACCATATGATCCTCTCACTTGATGCAGAAAAAGCATTTGAAAAAATACAGCATCCTTTCCTGATTAAAACCCTTCAGAGCGTAGGGATAGAAGGTACATTCCTCAATTTCATGAAAACCATCTATGAAAAGCCTATGGTGAATATCATTCTCAAGAAGGAAAAGCTGAAATCTATCCCTTAAGATCAGGAACACGACAAGAATGACCACTCTCACCATTATCATTCAACATAGTACTAGAAGTCCTTACAACAGCAATCAGACAAAAAAAGGGATGAAAGATGTCCAAATCAGCAAAGAAGAAGTCAAACTGCCTCTCTTTGCAGATGACATAATACTCTATATGGAAAACCCAAAAGATTCCATCCCCAAATTACTAGAAATATAGAGCAATTAAGTAATGTGGAAGGATACAAAATCAATGCTCAGAAATCAGTTGCATTTCTATACACGAACAATGAGACTGAAGAAAGAGAAATTAGGGAATCCATTCCATTTACAATAGCACCAAAAATCATGCATTAACTCAGAATTAACTTAACCAGAGAGGTAAAGGATTTCTTTCTAGAAACTACAGATCACTCTTGAAAGACATTGAAGAAGACACAAAAAGATGGAAAAATATTCCATGCTCATGGATCGGAAGAATAAACATAGTTAAAATGTCCATGCTACCCAGAGCAATCTACACTTTCAATGCCATCCTGATCAAAATAGCAATGACATTTTTCAAACAGCCCTTAAATTTGTGTGGAACCAGAAAAGGCCCTGAATCACCAAGGAATTGGTGAAAAGGAAAAACAAAGCGGGGGCATCACCTTGCCTGATTTCAAGCTATACTACAAAGCTGTGATCACCAAGACAGCATGGTACTGGCACAAAAATAGACACATCGACCAATGGAACAGAATAGATATCCCAGAAATGGACCCTCGGCTCTATGGGCAACTAATCTTTGACAAAGCAGGAAAAAACATCCAGTGGGAAAAAGACAGTCTTTTCAATAAGTGGTGCTGGGAAAATTGGACAGCTGTATGCAAAAGAATGAAACATGACCACTCTCTCACACCATACACAAAGATAAACTCCAAATGGATGGAAGACCTCAATGTGAGACAGGAATCCATCACAATCCTAGAGAAGAACATAGGCTGCAACCTCTTTGACCTCATTCACAGCAACTTTTTTCATGACACATCTCCAAGGCGAGAGAAATAAAAGAAAAAATGAACTTGTGGGACTTCATCAAGATCAAAAGCTTCTGCACAGCCAAGGAAACAAGCGTCAAAACAAAGAGGGAACCCACAGAATGGGGGATGATATTTGCTAATGACACTACAGATAAAGACTGGTATCCAAGATCTATGAAGAACTTCTCAAACTCAATATATGAGAAACAAATAATTGAATCAAAAAATGGGCAGAAGTTGTGAACAGTCATTTTTCGAATGAAGACATACAAATGGCTGACAGACACATGAAAAAATGTTCAAAATAATTAGCCATAAGGGAAATTCAAATCAAAACCATATTGAGATACCACCTTCTACCAATTAGAATGGAAAAAATGGACAAGACAAGAAACAACAAATGTTGGCGATGATGTGGAAAAAGGGAATCCCTCTTACACTGTTGGTGGGAATGCAAGTTTGTACAGCCACTTTGGAAAACAGTGTGGAGGTCCCTCAAAAAGTTAAAAGTAGAACTACCCTATGATCCAACAATTGTACTACTGGGTATTTACCCCAAAGATACAGACGTAGTGAAGGGAAAGGCCATATGCACCCCAATGATCATAGCAGCATTGCCCACAATAGCTAAATTGTGGAAGGAGCCAAGATTCCCTTCAACAGATGACTGGATTAAGGAGATGTGGTCCATATATACAATGGAATATTGCTCAGCCATCAGAAAGAACGATTACCCAACATTTGCAGCAACATGGACGGGACTGGAGGAGATTATGCTAAGTGAAATAAGTCAAGCAGAGAAAGACAATTATCATATGGTTTCACTAATTTATGGAACATAAGAAGTAAGGAAGATCGGTAGGAGAAGAAAGGGATAAAGAAAGGGGGGTAATCAGAAGTGGGAATGAAGCATGAGAGACTATGGACTCTGGGAAACAACTGAGGGCTTCAGAGAGGAAGGAGGTGAGGGATTGGGATAGGCCAGTGATGGGTATATTAAGGAGGGCACATATTGCATGGAGCACTAGGTGTTATACACAAATAATGAATCATGGAACACTACATCAAAAACTAAGATGTACTGTATGGTGACTAACATAATATAATAAAAAATTATTATTAAAAAAAAGAAAAAAGAAAAAAAGGTAATAAGCAGAAGGCATGAATAGACATGTATCCAAAGAAGAAACACAAATGGCCAACTGACACATGAAAAAATGCTCCACATCACTTGTCAACAGGGAAATACAAATAAAAACCACAGTGAAGTACCACCTAGCACCAGTAAGAAAAGCTAAATTTAACTGAGGAAACAACACATGTTGGCTAGGATGCAGAGAAAAGGGAACCCTCTTACACTGTTGGTGAGAATACAAACTGTGGAAAACTACTCTATGAGCCAGCAATTGTACTACTAGGTATTTGTCCAAAGGATACAAACATAGTGATTCAAATGGGCACCCAAAGGATACAAACATAGTGATTCAAATGGGCACATGCACACCGATATTTATAGCTGGTAGCAGCAATGTCCACAATTGCCAAAATATGGAAAGAGCCCAAGTCTCCATCGACGGATGAATGGATAAAGAAGACTTGGTGCCTATTTATAATGGAATACTACTCTGCCATCAAAAAGAATGAAATCTTGCCATTTGCAATGATGTGGATGTAACTAGAGGGTATTATGCTAAGCAACATAACTCAGAGTAAGACAAATACCATAATATTTCACTCATACATGGAATTTAAGAAACAATATAGATGAACATAACAGAAGGGAAGGATAAATAAGATAAAAATGTAGAGGGAGGCAAACCATAATAGATTTTTATCTATAGGGAACAAACTGAGTGTTGCTAGAAGGGAGCTGGGTGAGGGGATGGGGTAATTGTGTGATGGGCATGAAAGAGGGCACTTGATATAATGAAAAGTATTCAGTAAACCATATTGTAAATAGATGTGCTGCCATCTATGCTTTGTTGTTCCATTTATAGAGGACAGGCGTAGTTATTTAGCATATCTCTTAAAGAGCTCTAGGATTTTCAAAATGGTAAATGAGCATTGGCTTCAACTTAAAGTCACCAGCTGCATTAGCCCCTAAAAAAAGAGTCAGCCTGTCCTTTGAAATTTTGAAGCCAGGAACGGCTTTTCCTCCCTAGCTATGAAAGTCTCAGATGGTGATGGGTATTAAGGAGGGCACGTATTGCATGGTGCACTGGGTGTTATACACAAGGTGTTATACACAAGTAATGAATCATGGAACTTTACATCAAAAACTAGGGATGTACTGTATGATGACAAACATAATATAATAAAAAATATTATTATTAAAAAAAAGAAAGTCTCAGATGGCATCTTCTTCCAATAGAAGGCTGTTTCATCTATATGGAAAATTGGTTACTTAGTGTAGCTACTACCTTCATTAATTATATTAGCTAGATCATTGGATTACTTGCAGCTTCATCATCAGCACTTGTTGCTTCACCTTGTACTTCTATGTTATGGAGAAGGCTTCTTTCCTTAAACCTCATGAACCAACCTCAGCTAGCTTCAAACTTTTCTTCTGCAGCCTTTTCATCTCTCAGCCTTCACAGAGTTGAGGAGAGAGTTAGGGCCTTACTTTAGCTTAAGGGAATGTGGTGGCTGGTTTTATCTTCTATTCAGACTTCTAAAACTTTCTCCATGTCAGCAATAAGACTGTTTAACTTTCTCATCATTGGCATGTTCACTGCAATAGCACTTTTGATTTCCTTCAAGAATTTTTCCATTGCATTCATAACTTGGCTAACTGGCTCAAGAGGCCTAGCCCTTGACTGACCTATCTTGGCTTTCAATATGTCTTCCTCACTAAGCTTAATCATCTCTAGCTTTTCATTTAAAGTGAGAGATATGTGAATTCTTCCTTTCACTTGAACACTTAAAGACCATTGTAGGGTTATTAATTGGTATAATTTCAGTATTGCTGTGTCTCAGGGAATGATGGAGAAATGGCTGGTCATTGGGGCAGTCAGAATACACACAGTTATCAATTAAGCTCACCATCTTTTATGGGTGTAGTTCATGGTGCCCCGAAACAATTATAATATTAACATCAAAGGTCAATGAACATAGATTAGCATAACAAATATAATAATGGAAAAATTTGAAAAATTGCAAGAATTACCAAAATGTGACACAGAGATAGGAAGTGAGAGAATCCTGTTGGGAAAATGGCACTGGTAGACTTGATGGTTGCCCCAAAACTTTATTTTGTAAAAAACTCCTTATCTGTGAGACACAAAAAAGTGCAATAAAACCAGGTATGCCTATAGTCTGAAGTATTTATGGGTAAAATGATATGATGGTATGTTTGAGATTTGCTTTATAATATTCTGTAAAGAAGGTTTGTGCGTGGAAATGAACTTGAATGGAATGAGGAGTAACCATGATTTGCTAACTATTGAAGCTAGGTATCAGTACATGGGGATTCACTATATGACTTTCTCTGCTTGTATATATGTTTGAAAATTTCTGCAGTCAAAAGTTAAAAAAAAGTATCGTTGGAGAGGAGATTTTGATAGTATGATAGTAGCTGAAGGAAAGTTTTTGGTTTATTTGTGGATGTCACTGACCCATGCAGTGGGCCCTATTATGGAGAAAGACACAACAGCTGCAGAGGGCACACACAGCAGGGAAGCTTGGGTTCCAACCCCAACAAAAGATGATCCCTTTCTCCAGGAACCTGTGTATCTGGCACTTGGAGCTGAGCTGGATTTGAATAATTAGCACTTTTTTTTGCCTCCATCAGGTGAGACTAGAGGGCTTGAAGAGGAACTTTCAAAGGCTAGAAAATTATGGCCTCTCATTTCATTAGATCCTGACACAATGAGAGTGCCCTGTCAGGTTCATGCAACCAATGCTGTTTGGAAAGCATCTATTTCTGGGAATAGAGACTGGAATGGGGATGGGTAGGTTTATGTACCCTCCAACTCAACATTCATCAAAAGTAAATTTGGGGAGAACGTCAAAGCTGTCTTGTTTTTTAAAGATTTGCTATTTAAATTCAGTTTAGTTAACATATACGGTATTATTAGTTTCAGGGTTAGAATTTAGTGATTCATCAGTTGCATATAACACTGAGTGCTTATTATTACATCAAGTGCCCTCCTTAGTGCCCATCACCCAGTTATCCTACATCCCCACTGACCTCCCTTCCAGCAACCCTCAGTTTGTTTCCTAGAGTTCAGCATCTCTTATGGTTTGCCTTCCTATTTTCATCTTTTTTTAAAATTTTTTCTTTCCCTTCCCCTATTTTCATCTACTTTGTTTTTTAAATTCCACATATGAGTGAAATCATATGGTATTTATCTTTCTCTGACTTATTTCACTTAGTGTAATATCTTCCAATTCTACCCACATTGTTACAAATGGCAAGATTTTATTCTTTTTGGTGGCTGAGTAATATTCCATTGTATATATGCACCACATCTTTGTCCATTCATCTGATGGAGATCTGGGCTCTTTGCATTTTTTGGCAATTGTGGACATTACTGCTATCAGCTATAAATATTAGTGTGCATGTGCCCATTTGAATCACTATATTTATGTCTTTTGGATAAGTATCTAGTGCAATTGCTGGCTCACAGGGTAGTACTATTTTTTAACTTGTTGATGAACCTCCTTTTCCAGAGTGGCTGCACCAGCTGCATTCCCATCAACAGTGTAAGAAGGTTCCCCTTTCTCTGCATCCTAGCCAACATCCGTTGTTTCCTTAGTTGTTAATTTTAGCCATTTTACTGGTGCTAGGTGGTGTTTTATTGTGGTTTTGATTTGCATTTTCTTGATGCCAAGTGATGTTGAGCATTTTTTCATGTGTCTGTTGGCCATTTGTATGTCTTTTTTTTTAAGATTTTATTTATTTATTTGACACAGAGAGAAGCAGCAAGAGAGGGAACACAAGCAGGGGGAGTGGGAGAGAGAGAGAAGCAGACTTCCCGCTGAGCAGGGATCCCGATGCGGGACTCGATGCCAGAACGCCGGGATCTTGACCTGAGCTGAAGGCAGACACTTAATGACTGAGCCACCCAGGTGCCCCCATTTGTATGTCTCCTTTGGAGACATGTCTGTTTATGTCTTTTGCCCATTTCTTGATGAGATTTTTTTGTTTTTTGGGGGTGCTGAGTTTGATAAGTTCTTTATATATTTTGGATACTAGCCCTTTATCTGATATGTCATTTGCAAATATCTTCTCCCATTCTCTTGGTTGCCTTAGTTTTGTTAATTGTTTTCTTGGTGTGCAGAAGCATTTTACCTTGATGAAATCCCAATAGTTCATTTTTGCTTTTGTTTCCCTTGTCTCTGGAGATGTAACTAGCAAGAAGTTCCTGCAGCCTAAGTTAAAGAAGTTGCTGCCTGTGCTCTCCTCTAGAATTTTGATGGATTCCTGTCTCTCGTTTAGCTCTTTCATCCATTTTTTAAAAACAGGATTGTATTTATTTATTTTAACAGAGAGAGAGAAAAAGTTTGTGTGTGGGGACCAGAAGTGGTGGGGGAGGAGTAGCAGAGTGGCAGGCAGAGGGAGAGGGGGAAGCAGGCTCCATTCCAGGATGTTGGGATCAGGACCCTACCTGAAGGCATATGCTTAACCGACTGAGCCACTCAGGCACCCCTCTTTTATCCATTTTGATTTTATTTTTGTGTATGGTGTAAGAAAGTGGTACAGTTTCATTCTTCTGCATGTGGCTGTCCAATTCTCCCAACACCATTTGCTTTTTTTCCATTGAATATTCTTTCCAGCTTTGTCGAAGATCAGTTGACCATAGAGTTGAAGGTCTATTCTGGATTCTCTATTCTGTTCGACTAATGTATGTGTCTGTTTTTGTGCCAGTACCACCCTGTCTTGATGATTACAGCTTTGTAATACAGCTTGCCATCTGAAATTGTGATGCCTCCAGCTTTCCTTTCCTTTTTCAACTTTCTTTTTGCCATTCAGGGTCTTTTCTGGTTCCATACAAATTCTGGAATTGTTTGCTCCAGCTCTGTGAAAAATGCTGGTGGTATTTTGGTAGGGATTGCATTGAATGTGTAGATTGCTTTGGGTAGCATAGACATTTTAACAATATTTTTCTTCCAATCCATGAGCATGGAATGTTTTTCCATTTCTTGGTGTCTTCCTCAATTTCTTTGCTAAGCATTCTATAGTTTTCAGAGTACAGATCTTTTACCTCTTTGGTTAGGTGTATTCCTAGGTATCTTATGGTTTTTGGTGCAACTATAAATGCAATCAATTCCTTGATTTCTCTTTCTTGTGCCTCATTGTTAGCGTATAGAAGTGCAACTGACTTCTGTGCATTGATTTTATATCCTGCCACATTGCTGAATTCCTGTGTAAGTTCTAGCAATTTTGGGGTGGAGTCTTTTGGGTTTTCCACATAGAGTATCATGTCATCTGTGAAGAGTGGGAGTTTGACTTCTTCTTTGCCTATTTGGATGACTTTTATTTCTCTTTGTTGTCTGATTGTTGAGGCAATAATAATAATAACATAATCCAGTATTATGTTGAATGACAGTGGTGATTGTGGACATCCCTGTAGTGTTCCTGACCTTAGGGAAAAGTTCTCAGTTTTTTCCCATTGAGGATGATATTCACTGTGGGTCTTTCATCTATGGCTTTTATGATCCTGATGTATGCTCCCTCTATTCCTATGTTGTAGAGGGATTTTATCAAGAATGAATACTGTATTTTTCAAATGCTTTTCCTGCACCGATTGAGAGGATCATAATATTATTTTCTTTTATTAATATGTTGTACCACATTGATTGATTTGTGGATATTGAACCTCCCCTGCAGCCCAGGAATAAATCTCACTTGGTCCTGTTGAATAATCCTTTTAATGTACTGTTGGATTCTATTAGATAATATCTTGGTGAGAATTTTTGCATCCATGTTCTTTGGGAATATTGGTCTTTGATTCTTCTTTTTGGTGGGGTCTTGGTCTGGTTTAGGGATCAAGGTAATGTCGGCCTCATAGAATGAGTTTGGAAGTTTTCCTTCCATTTCTCTCTCTCTCTCTCCCTCTCTCTTTTGGAACAGTTTCAGAAGTTAGGTATTAATTTTTCTTTAGTATTTGGTAGTATTCCCCTGGGAAGCCACCCAGCTTTGGTATCTTATTTGTTGGGAGAATTTTGATTACTGCTTCAATTTTGTTGCTGGTTATGCAGGTTTGATAGTTTATATGTTTCTGGGAATGTATCTGTTTCTTCCAGATTGCCTAATTTGTTGGCATATAATTTCTCATAATACACTCATAATTGTTTGTATTTCTTTGGTGTTGGTTGTGATCGCTCCTTTTTTATTCATTTATATATCTGGCTGCTTCTACGTTAGGGGCATAAATATTTACAATTGTTAGATCTTCTTATTGGATAGACCATTTTATTATGATATAGTGTCCTTCTTCCTCTCTTATTACAGTGTTTGGTTTATCATTAGCATGATAAGTGGTTCTTTATTATTTTCAATCTGGAGGTGTCTTTGGGTCTAAAATGAATCACTTGGAAGCAGCATATCGATGGTTTGTTTTTTTTAAATCCATTCTGGTACCCTATATCTTTTGATTGGAGCACTTACATTCAGAGTAATTATTGAAAGATATGAAATTAGTGCCACTGTATTACCTATAAAGTCACTTACCCTGTAGATTGTCTCTATTCCTTTCTGCTCTTTGTTACTTTTGGTCTCTATCCATTCAAAGGGTCGCCTTTAATCCCTTAATATTTCTTGAAGTGCTGGCTTAGTTTTCACAAGCTCCCTTAGGGTTTTTTTGTTTTATTTTGTTTTGGTTTGGTTTGGTTTTGGTTTTTTGGTTTTTTATGTTTTGTTTTGGTTTTCGGTTTTTGTCTTGGAAACTTTTTATCTCTCCTCCTCTTCTGAATGACAGCTTTCATGGATAAAGTATTCTTGGCTCCATATTTTTCCCATTTAGCATGTGGAATATATCATGCCAGTTCATTCTGGATTGTCAGGTCTCTGTGGACAGGTCTGTTGCCAGCCTTATATGTCTACCCTTGCTGGCTAAGGGCCTTTATTCCCTAGCTGCTTTTAGTATTTTCTCTTTATCTTTTAATTTGCAAGTTTCACTATAATATGTCATGGTGTTGACCTATTTTTGTGGATTTTGAGGGGAGTTCCCTATGCCTCTTAGACTTGTCTGCCTGCTTCCTTCCCCAGATCAGGGATGTTCTCAGCTATAATTTGTTCAAATAAAATATCTGCCCATTTTTCCTGCTCTTCTTCTTCTGGGACTCCTATAAAATGGATATTATTTTGCTTTATGGAACATTTACAGTCCTTAAACCTACACTCTTGATCTAATACTTTTCCTTCCCTCTTCTTTTCAACTTCATTAGTTTCCATAATTTTGTCTTCTCTATTACTGATTTGTTCTTCTGCTTTGTTCATACTCATTTTTATGTCCTCCACTTGGGACTACATTTCAGTTATAGCATTTTTAATTTCAGCCTGACTATATTTTAGTCTTTTTATCTCTACAGTAAGGGATTCTCTAGTGTCTTCTAGGTTTTTATCAAGTCCATCTAGCATCTTTATAATCATTGTTTTGAATTCTAATTCAGACATATTACTTATTGGTATTGATTAAACCCATGGCTCTGAATACTACATCCTGTTCTTTCTTTTGGGGTGAATTTCTCCTGTTTCATCATTCTGTCCAGAAAATAAAAGAAGAAAGAAAAAGACAAGACAACAACAACAAAAACAAAACAAAACTAGATCCTGTGTATATTTTATTCTGCTTGTTAATAGAAACTAGATCCCAAAATAAGAAAGAAAGAAAGAAAGAAAGAAAGAAAGAAAGAAAGAAATGTATAATAAACTATACTAAAAAGGAAACACACTTGAGAGAGAGTACATATAAAAATAAAAAATTACAAAAGAATAAAAAAGGGATTGAAAAAATGAGAAAATAATGGAAAAATAATAATAAAGGCTAAAGAATCAAAATACAAAGAATGGTACATACTGTTTTCCCCTAGAGCTGAATCTTTGCAGCTCTCTGTTATCAGTAAATTTGGTGCCACCTAGTTGTGCTGGTCTCCTGGGAGAGGGGCTTGTTGCATTGATTCTCATGTGGGCTTGTCCTAGTGGAAATGCGCCTCCAATGCACAGGGAGACAGCTTGGTGTAAGCAGCTCTGGACTCCCCTAGGTAGTACTGTTTTGCTCCCTGAAGTCTTTCAGCACTGGCCGGTGGGTTGAATATAGCAGCACCCTGCTCTTTAACCTTGGAGCTGAAAATTGCTCACAGAAGAGCAATCAATCACTCATGTTTCCCCCTTTGCATCAGAATTCTGAGTTCACCCTGCCTGTGTCTGAGGTTTGTGGGGGGGGGCTTGTTTGTTTGTTTTTGTTTTTTATCTCAGGCATATGACTGAGTTTCAAAACTCCAAATTTTCAGGACTCCCCTGGCATGGACCCTTGTGGTTCCTCCCAGAGAGGGTCTCACCATGCTTCTGCCTTTTGTTGGACCTGTTCCAGGAAAGCAGTTGCACAACTATGCAGGAGTTCACAGTTTATGGCAACACAGAGCAGAAAGCCAACACTTAGACTGGTTGTCCTCAGCTGGCTTCATGCTCCTATGCCTGGGAAACATGGCTCACTTAGGTGCTGTGCCTTCTTCTTGTAACCCAGGGAATCCTCAGACCATGCTGTCACACCTGGGATTCTGCTCCCTTCACCACCAGAGCACCTTTAAGACAGGCACATACCCCTCTCTGTAGACTTCTAATAGTCTTGATTTTTCACTCTGCTGCTTATAATACTTTGCAGTAGCCTCTGTAAGCAGGCTTCCTCTCCGCCAGCACATGCTCAGCTATATCTCACCTGATTCAAGTCTCCACACCTCCTACTTTCTTAACAGAGGTCACTTTTTTACTTGTGGACTTGCAGATTTGTTTTCTCAGAACTCCAATTGATTTCTGAGGTGTTCAGAATGATTTGATAACTATCTATTTGTATTCAAGGTATGGGACAAACTTAGGGTCCCTCTACTCCTTAATCACCTTATCTCCTCCCTCTGGTTTACTGAATATTTTAAGCCCACTGTTGAGACCTACTCAGAAAAAAATATATCTTTTAAAATACGTGTGCTCATTGACAATGTACCTGGTCACCAAAGAACTCTGATGGAGATGTACAATGAAATTAACATTGTTTTCATGCCTGCTAACACAATATCTACTGTGCAGGCTATGGATCAAGGAGTAATTTTGACTCTAAAGTCTTTGTATTTATGAAATACATTTTGTAAGGTTTTGGCTAGCATGAATAGTGATTCCTCTGATGGATCTGGGCAATGTAAATTGAAACCCTTCTGGAAAGGATTCACCATTCTAGATGCCACTAAGAACATTTGTGATTCATGGAAAGGGGTGAAAATATCAACGTTAATCAGGAATTTGGGAAAGATTGATTCAAACCCTCATGTATGATTTTGAGAGATTCAAGACTTCAGTGGAGGCAGTAACGGCAGATGTGGCAGAAATAGGAAGAGAATTACAATTAGAAGTGGAGTTTGAAGGAGGAGTTAAGATGGCGGAGGAGTAGGGAACCCTAAGTCTGTCTGGTCCCTGGAATTCAGCTAGATAATTATCAAATCATTCTGAAGTCCTGAGAAATCAATGGGAGAGCTGATCAAAGAAATGCTGCAATTCTACAAACAGAAAAGCAACCACTTTTTGGAAGGTAAGAGCTGTGGAGACAAAACTTGGGTGATATATTGGAGGATATGGGAGCCAGTGTAAGGAGGATACCACAAAGTATTATAAGAAGTGGAGTGCAAAATTGGAACTTTAAGAAGTCTGTTATGGTGGGGGATGTCCTTGACTTAAAGGTGCTCAGGTGGCAGGGGTGGGGGGAAGTTTCCCAGGTGGGACAATGTGTTCTCAGGATCTCCAGAGTCACAAGAAGAATGGAGAGTGCCTGAGTGTGGCAGAGTCCCATGCATTGGAGCAGGGAAGCCAGCTAAAGACAGTGAGTCTAGGTGCTGGCTTTCTGCTTGATGTTGCCATAAACTATGAACTGCTGCTCTCTGGGCAGGGGCCCAGCACAAAGCAGACCATGGTAAGATCCCCTCCCCCTTCTCTGGGAGGAAAGGTGAGGGTTTGCACTGTGTGAGTCCATAAAATTTGGCAACTTGAAACTCAGGTGTGTGCCTGAGATAAAAACACTTGGTCACTGGCTGAGTGAACACAGAGTTTAGATGGAAACCAGGAAGACAAAAGTGATTGGGTGCTTTTCTGTGAGGGCTCACTGAAAAGTGGGGGGTGCAAACTTTCAGCTCTGGGGGTAGAGAGTGGGGCATTGCCATTTTCATCTCTCCCATTGTTGCAGTAAGCCTCCAGGGAGCAAAAGAGCACCGCATAGTGTAATCCAGAACTGCTTACATGGAGCCTAGCCCCCAGGCAAGGGAGACATAATTCCACCAGGGCAAGGGCACATGAGAATCAGCAGAACAGGCCCCTCCCCGAGAAGATCAACAGGAACAACTGGCTAGCACCAAGATTACTGATCATAGAGAACTGCAAAACTTAAGCTCTTGTGGAAAAGAGTATGTAGCATTTTGTGGCATTTTTAAAAATTATTCTTTAGAGTTTCAGGGTTTTTTCCCAGCTATTTTTAAAATTTTTTTTTCAATTCTTTATATATACGTATTCCATTCATTGTATTTTATTTTATCTTTATTTATTTTTGTAAATAGATTAATTTTTTTCTTTCTTTCTTATTTTGGGACCTAGTTTCTTTTAACAAACAGACCAAAATACACACAGGATCTAGTATTATGTTTTGTTCTGTTTTGTTTCTGTTTTGGTTTTTTTCTTATTTTGTTTGGCTTTTGTTTTCTTCTGTTTTTCTTTCTTTTTTTATTGCTATCTCCTCTCTCTTTCTTCTATTCTATTCTGGAATTAATGATGGGGCAGAGAAATTCACCACAAAAGACAGAACAGGAGGTAGTACTAATGCCAGGGATTTAAGCAGTATGGATAGAATGAGATGTCTGAACTAGAATTTAAAACAATTATTATAAAGGTAATAGCTGGGCTTGAAGAAAGCATAGAAGACACTAGAAAATCCCTTACTATAGAAATAAAAGAACTAAAATCTAATCAGGCTGAAATTTAAAATGTTATTACTGAAATGCAGTAAAAAATGGACCCTGTAACATCAAGGATAAATGAGTCAGAAGAGAAAGTCAGTGATATAGAAGACAAAATGATGGAGAATAAAGAAGCTGAAAAGAAGAGAGAAAGACAACTACTGGATCACTAAGTGAGACTTTGAGAAATCAGTGATACCATAAAGCAAAATAATATTTTAAAAAATAGGGGTCCCAGAAGATGAAGAGAGAGAGAGAGGAAGAAGGTATATTTGAACAAATTGTAGCTGAGAACATCCCAAATCTGGGGAAGGAAACAGGCATTCAAGTGCAGGAGACACAGAACACCCACCTCAAAATCAATAAAAATAGGTAAAGAACATGAAATATAATAGTGAAGCTTGCAAATTTCAGAGATAAAAAGTAAATCCTGAAAGCAGCTCAGGAAAAGAGGTCTTTAACCTACAAGAGTAGAAATATAAGGCTGGTAGCAGACATGTCCACAGAGACTCGTCAAGCTGGAAAGGACTGGAATGATATATTCGATGTGCTAAATGGGAAAACTAGGCAGCCAAGAATACTTTATTCAGCAAGGCTGTAATTCAGAATAGAAGAAGATATAAGGAATTTCCAGGATGAAAAAAAAAAAAAAACTAAAGGAATTTTTGAACACTAAACCAGCCCTGCAAGAAATACTAAAGGATCCCTTGAGAGAAGAGACAGCCTAAAAGTAATTTAGACCAGTAAGAAACAGAGACAGATAATAAAATGGCACTAAATTCATGTCTTTCAATAATTACTCTGAGTGTAAATGAACTCAATGCTCCAATCAAAAGAAATAAGCTATCAGATTGAATTAAAAAAAGAAAACAAGACTCATCAATGTGCTGCTTACAAGAGACTCATTGTGGACCCAAAAAAACCTCCAGATTGAAAATGAGTGGGTAATGTCTACAGCCATACCACCCTGAATGTGCCAGATCTCATCTGAAAATGAGTGGGTAAAGAACAATTTATCATGCTAATGTACATCAAAAGAAAGGTGGAGTAGCCAACCCTATATCAAACAAACTAGATTTTAAACCGAAGACTGTAATAAGAGATGAAGGACACTTTATCATAATAAAATGGTCTATCCAACAAGAAGATTTAACAATTATAAATATTTATGCCCCTAAATTGGGAGCAGCCAATTATATAAACCAATTAATAACAAAATTAAAGAAACACACTGCTAATGATATTATAATAGTAGGGGACTTTAACACTTCGCTCACAGCAATGCACAGATCATCTAAGCAGAAGATCGATAAGGAAACAAAGGCTCTGAATGACACACTGGACCAGATGGACTTCACAGATATATTCAGAAGATTTCATCCTAAAGCAGCATAATACACATTCTTTTTGAGTGCACATGGGACATTCTCCAGAATAAATCATACTGGGTCACAAATTAGGGTTCAACCTATATAAGAAGTTTGAGATCACACCATGCATATTTTCATACTGCAATACTTTAAAACTTGAAATCAAGTACAAGAGAAAATTTGGAAGGAACACAAATTCTTGGAAGTTAAAAAGCATCCTACTGAAGAATGAATGGGTGAGCCAGGAAATTAAAGAATAAAAAATACATGGAAAAAATGAAAATAAAAACACGACAGTTCAGAACCTTTGGGATGCAACAAAGGCAGTCCTAGGCGGGAAGTATATAGCAATACAGGCATTTATCAAGAAGCAAGAGAAGCCTCAAATTCACAATCTAAATTTATACCTAAAGAAGCTGGGAAGAGAACAGCAAATAAAGCCTAAGCCAGCAGAAGAGAAATAATCAAGATTAGAGCAAAAATCTATTATAGAGAAATCAAAAAATCAGTAGAACAGACCAACAAAGCTAGGAGCTGGTTCTTTGAAAGAATTAATAATACTGATAAACCCCAAGCCAGACTTATCAAAAAGAAAATAAAATTAACCCAAATAAATAAAATCATGAATGAAAAAGGACAGATGACAACAAACATTGCAGAAATAGAAACAAGTGGGGCGCCTGGGTGGCACAGCGGTTGGGCGTCTGCCTTCGGCTCAGGGCGTGATCCCGGCGTTGGGATCGAGCCCCAC